>NC_073635.1:60020606-60323636 GCF_029407905.1 Bubalus kerabau
ATCCCTCTGGGTCATCCCAGTGCACCAGCCCCAAGCATCCTGTATCCTGCATCAAACCTGGACTGGCGATTCATTTCTTATATGATATTATACATGTTTCAATGCCATTCTCCCAAATCATCCCACCCTCGCCCTCTCCCAAAGGGTCCAAAAGACTGTTCTATACATCTGTGTCTCTTTTGCTGTCTCACATACAGGGTTATCATTACCATCTTTCTAAATTCCATATATATGTATTAGTATACTGTATTGGTGTTTTTCTTTCTGGCTTACTTCACTCTGTATAATAGGCTCCAGTTTCATCCACCTCATTAGAACTGATTCAAATGTATTATTTTTAATGGCTGAATAATACTCCATTGTGTATATGTATCACAGCTTTTTTATCCATTCATCTGATGATGGACATCTAGGTTGCTTCCATGTCCTGGCTATTATAAACAGTGCTGTGATGAACATTGGGGTACACGTGTCTCTTTCAATTCTGGTTTCCTCAGTGTGTATGCCCAGCAGTGGGATTGCTGGGTCATAAGGCAGTTATTTCCAATGTTTTAAGGAATCTCCACACTGTTCTCCATAGTGGCTGTACTAGTTTGCCTTCCCACCAACAGTGTAAGAGGGTTCCCTTTTCTCCACACCCTCGCCAGCATTTATTGCTTGTAGACTTTTGGATAGCAGCCCTTCTGTCTGGTGTGAAATGGTACCTCATTGTGGTTTTGATTTGCATTTCTCTGATAATTAGTGATGTTGAGCATCTTTTCATGTATTTGTTAACCATCTGTATGTCCTCTTTGGAGAAATGTCTGTTTAGTTCTTTGGCCCATTTTTTTATTGGGTCATTTATTTTTCTGGAATTGAGCTGCAGGAGTTGCTTATATATTTTTGAGATTAATTCTTTGTCAGTTGCTTCATTTGCTATTATTTTCTCCCATTTGAAGGCTGTCTTTTCACCTTGCTTATAGTTTCCTTTGTAGTGCAGAAGCTTTTAATTTTAATTAGGTACCATTTGTTTAATTTTGCTTGCATTTCCAATATTGTGGGAGGTGGGTCATAGAGGATCCTGCTGTGATTTATGTCAGAGAGTGTTTTGCCTATGTTCTCCTCTAGTTTTATAGTTTCTGGCCTTACATTTAGATTTTTAATCCATTTTGAGTTTATTTTTGTGTATGGTGTTAAAAAATGTTCTAGTTTCATTCATTCATTTACAAGTGGTTGACCAGTTTTCCCAGCACCACTTGTTAAAAAGATTGTCTTTTCTCCATTGTATATTCTTGCTTCTTTTGTCAAAGATAAGATGTCCATAGGTGTGTGGATTTATCTCTGGGCTTTCTATTTTGTTCCATTGATCTATATTTCTGTCTTTGTGCCAGTACCATACTGTCTAGATGACTGTGGCTTTGTAGTAGAGTCTGAAGTCAGGTAGGTTGATTCCTCCAGCTCCATTCTTCTTTCTCAAGATTGCTTTGGCTATTTGAGGTTTTTTGTATTTCCATACAAATTGTGAAATTATTTGTTCTACCTCTGTAAAAAATACCGTTGGTAGCTTGATAGAGATTGCATTGAATCTATAGATTGCTTTGGGTAGTATACTCATTTTCACTATATTGATTCTTCTGATCCATGAACATGGTATATTTCTCCATCTGTTAGTGTCCTCTTTGATTTCTTTCATCAGTGTTATCCAGGGTTAGTAGAAGGAAAGAAATCTTAAAAATTAGGGCAGAAATAAATGCAAAAGAAACAAAAGAGACCATAGCAAAAATCAACAAAGCCAAAAGCTGGTTCTTTGAAAGGATAAATAAAATTGACAAACCATTAGCCAGACTCATCAAGAAACAAAGGGAGAAAAATCAAATCAATAAAATTATAAATGAAAATGGAGAGATCACAACAGACAACACAGAAATACAAAGGATCATAAGAGACTACTATCAACAATTATATGCCAATAAAATGGAAAACGTGGAAGAAATGGACAAATTCTTAGAAAAGTACAACTTTCCAAAACTCGACCAAGAAGAAATAGAAAATCTTAAAAGGCCCATCACAAGCACAGAAATTGAAACTATAATCAGAAATCTTCCAGCAAACAAAAGCCCAGGTCCAGACGGCTTCACAGCTGAATTCTATCAAAAATTTAGAGAAGAGCTAACACCTATCCTGCTCAAACTCTTCCAGAAAATTGCAGAGGAAGGGAAACTTCCAAACTCATTCTATGAGGCCACCATCACCCTAATACCAAAACCTGACAAAGATGCCACAAAAAAAGAAAACTACAGGCCAATATCACTGATGAACATAGATGCAAAAATCCTTAACAAAATTCCTAGCAATCAGAATCCAACAACACATTAAAAAGATCATACACCATGACCAAGTGGGCTTTATCCCAGGGATGCAAGGGGGTTCTTCAATATCTGCAAATCAATCAATGCAATACACCAGATTAACACGTTGAAAAATAAAAGCCATATGATTATCTCAATAGATGCAGAGAAAGCCTTTGACCAAATTCAATATCCATTTATGATAAAAACTCTCCAGAAACCAGGAATAGAAGGAACATACCTCAACATAATGAAAGCTATATATGACAAACCCACAGCAAACATTATCCTCAATGGTGAAAAGTTGAAAGCATTTCCCCTAAAGTCAGGAATAAGACAATGGTGCCCACTTTCACCACTACTATTCAACATAGTTTTGGAAGTTCTGGCCACAGCAATCAGAGCATAAAAAGAAATAAAAGGAATCAAAATTGGAAAAGAAGAAGTAAAACTCTCACCATTTGCAGATGACATGATCGTCTACATAGAAAACCCTAAAGACTCCACCAGAAAATTACTAGAGCTAATCAATGAATATAGTAAAGTTGCAGGATATATAACCCTCACACAGAAATCCCTTGCATCCTATACACTAATAATGAGAAAATAGAAAGAGAAATTAAGGAAACAATTCCATTCACCATTGCAACGAAAAGAATAAAATACTTAGGCATATATCTACCTAAAGAAATTAAAGACCTATATATAGAAAACTATGAATGTTGAGTTTTAAGCAAGTTTTTCACTCTCCTCTTTCACGTTTATCAAGACTGTCTTTAGTTCCTCTTCACTTTCTGTCATAGAGTGTATCGTCTTCATATCTGAGGTTGTTGATATTTCTTACTGCAATCTTGATTCCAACTTGGATTCATCCAGCTCGGCATTTCACATGATGTACTGTGCATATAAGTTAAATAAACAAGCAACAATACACAGCCTCGTCATACTCTTTTCCCAATTTTGAATCAGTCAGTTGTTCCATGTCCTGTTCTAACTGTTGTCTCTTGACACGTATACAGATTTTCTCAGAAGACAGGTAAGGTGTTCAGGTATTCCCAACTCTTTAAGAATTTTCCAGTTTGTCATAATCCACACAGTCAAATGCTTTAGTGTAGTCAATTGAGCAGAAATAGTTGTTTTTCTGGAATTTCCTTGTTTTTTTCCTATGATCTTGTGAATGTTGGTAATTTAATCTCTGCTTCCTCTACCTTTTCTAAACCCACTTTGTACATTTGGAAGTTCTAGATTCACATATTACTGACACCTAGTTGGAGAAGGAAATGGCAACCCACTCCAGTATTCTTGCCTGGAGAATCCCAGGGATCGGGGAGCCTGGTGGGCTGCTGTCTGTTGGGTTGCACAGAGTTGGACATGACTGAAGTGACTTAGCATGCATGCATGCATTTTAGAAGGAAATGGCAACCCAATCCAGTATTCTTGTCTGTAGAATCCCAGGGACGGAGGATCCTGGTGGGCTGCTGTCTATGGGATCGCACAGAGTCGGACACAACTGAAGTGACTTAGCAGCAGCAGCAGTTAAAGGATTTTGAGCATTACCTTACTAGTATGTGAAATAAGTATAACTGTATGGTAGTTTCAGCATTCTTTGGCATTGACTTTGAGATTGGAATGAAAACCGACCTTTTCCTTCCTGTGGCCACTGCTGAGTTTTCCAAATTTGATGACATATTGAGCACACCACTTTAAACATCATCTTTTGGGATTTTAAGTTACTCAGCTGGAATCCCATCACCTCTAGTAGCTTTGCTTGTAGTTAACACTTCCTATGGCCCACTTGACGTCATGTTCCAGGATATCTGGCCCTAGGTGAGTGACCAAACCATTGTGTGTTCATATATATATATATATATATATATATATATATATATATATATATACTGAAACCACTGTTTCAGAAAGAAACAGACTGATACACAGAGATGTAAGTCATATATATTCAATGATTTTTCATTTCAGCAAAATCAGTAGTTAAATAAATGATTTCTTTTGCTCTTTGTATGGAAAGGAATTTTTCAACTTGTCTAATTGATTAACATCCTATATATAACAGAAATACATAATTTCCAACTTTCTATTTCTATAGAAAAGTTGGTTACAGCTACTCTGGCATAAACAGTTTTGCCTGACAGATTATTGCACTCTACAGGTCCTTTAAAAATGATGACAAAGATGTAATTAATAGAATAGGTCATTTAGTTTGTGAACCTACATAAATTACATAAACAGCAATGCTTCTCAAAACTTGTATTTATAAATCAACTGCAGATGTTGCTAAACTTAAGTGGGTATGGTTTGGGACCAGAAAAGAGTGCATTTGTTACAAGTTCCCAGTTGGTGTGGATGCTACAGTTCTGTGAAGTAATATTTTGATCAACAAAACTTAGAAAATATCATCAAGTAGTAGAATCAGATTTGTCTGAGCCCAGCTTGAGCTCCAGTACTATATTCATGTTCAATAACTTAGAATAAATAATTGTTGTTGTTCAGTCACTCATTCATGTCCAACTCTTTCCAACTCCATTACTGCAGCATATCAGGCTTCCCTGACCTTCACTATCTCCCAGAGTTTGCTCAAACTTATGTGCATTTAGTCGATGATGCCATCCAACAATCTAATCCTCTGTCACCCCCACTTCTCTTTCTGCCTTCAATCTTTCTGAGCTTTATGTTCTTTTCCAATGAGTCAGCTCTTTGCATCAGGTGGCCAAAATACTGGAGATCCTTTAACAGTCCTTCCAAAGATTATTCAGGGTTGATTGTCTTTAGCATTGACTGGTTTGCTCTCCTTGCTGTCCAAGGGACTCACAAGAGAAAAAAATACATGCTTACTGTATTTTCATATTCTCTTTTTAAATAATTTATATCAATTTTAGTATTTTAAAAATTTAATTTATTTGGGCTGTGCTGAGTCTTTGTTACTGCATATGGGCTTTTTCTATTTGCAGGGACTAGGGGCTTCTCTCTAGTTGTGGTGCATGGGCTTCTCACTGCAGTTCAATTCAGTCACTCATTCATGTCCAACTCTTCGTGACCCCATGGACTGCAGCACGCCAGGCTTCTCTGTCCATCACCAACTCCCAGAGCTTGCTCAAACTCATGTCCATTGAGTCAGTGATACCATCCAACCATCTCACGTCTGTCATCCCCTTCTCCTCCTGTCTTCAATCTTTCCTAGCATCAGGGTCTTTTCCAATGAGTCAGTCTTTGCATCAGGTGGCCAAAGTATTGGAGCTTCAGCTTCAGCATCAGTCCTTCCAATGAATAATCAGGACTGATTTCCTTTAGGATTGGCTGGTTTGATTTCCTTGCAGTCCAAGAGATTCTCAAGAGTCTTCTCCAACACCACGGTTCAAAAGTGTCAATTTTTGATTCTCAGCTTTCTTTTTAGTCCAACTTGTGACTCAGCTGATAAAGAATCTGCCTTCAATACAGGAGACCTAGGTTTGATCCCTGAGTTGGGAAGATCCCCTGGGAAAGGGAAAAGCTAATCACTCCAGCATGCTGACCTGGAGAATTCCATGGACTGTATAGTCCATGGGATCACAAGGAGTTGGACACAACTGAGTATACTTCTCACATCCATACATGACGACTGAAAAAACCCATAGCTTTGACTAGACCAAAGTTTGTCGGCAAACATATGTCTCTGCTTTTTAATACACTGTCTAGGTTGGTCATAGCTTTTCTTCCAAGGAACAAGCGTCTTTTAATTTCATGGCTGCAGTCATCATCTGCAGTGATTTTGGAGCCCAAGAAAATAAAGTCTCTCACTGTTTCCATTGTTTCCCCATCTATTTGCCATGAACTGATGGGACAGTATGCCATGATCTTAGTTTTTTGAATGTTGAGTTTTAAGCAGTGGCTTCTCTTATTGCAGAGTACAGACCCCAGTGTTCACAAGCTTCGTTACTGCAGCATATAGGCTCAGTAGTTATGGCTCCTATGCTCTAGAACACAGATTCAATAGTTGTGGTGCATGGGCTTAGGTTCTCTGCAGCTTGTGGGATCCTCCCAGACAAGGGATCAAACTGGCGTCTTCTACATTGCTACAGGGATTCTTTATCAAGGAAGTATCTTTTTTTAGTTTTTATATTGATTGGTTAAAAAAAAAAAATAACAACAACAACAAAAAAACCTGTAGCCTAAATCTGGTAACCTCTTGGGTTGCTAAAGATAATGGTAAGTGATCCAACTTACAAAACATATTAACCAGGTGTATTTTAGAGTAAATGATATATGTATCTGCCTCAAATACATTTTGGAATATATAGAAAATTATGTAATAAATAGAGTTACGTGCTGCATTTTAAAATAATTCAAATATATATTTCTACTCTATTCTAAGAAAATCTGGGGTGTGTTTTAAATCCTACTATTGACAGAATTTGGAACAATGCTACAGCTGAGTTGGAATTTGAGGAAGGGCCATAAAAATAAGCAGTTATATCCCTGAAGAAACTAGAGTTAATCTATAAAATGAACGCTTGGTTATGCTTTCCAGACATTTCAATTCTAGGTCATCAGCCAAATAAGCAGTTGATGATAGGATTGTTTAGATGCTATGTTTTATTATTTTAGGAGAAGAGATGCCTAGGCTTAAGTAGATTAAATCATTTGTCCCAATTCTAAAAGCTAGCAAGAACAAAGTTAGGATTCATATCCAGGTTGTCTAATTCCAAGTCCCTCATTCTTTTGACAAATATCCTTGTGGTTATTAGAAAGACTTCTGATACACTGATGCATTGAATTCGGCATTGGTAGCTTCCAATTTGATTTCTGAGAAGAATTTGGGGCCAAAGCTTGTGCTTGTTTTACGTATCTTTCTTAAAGTTTTATTTTCTGAAACTATTCTTTATTTCTCTTAATTTATGACAATTTGAATAATATAATTTATTTTTTAACAAAGCATTTTAATTTTATAGCCCTTTTATTGCATCAAACACCAAATATCAGTAAATTCAACATTGGTAAGTGAATATTTGTTTAAAATTTTTTCTTCACAAACAATTATAATAATACATTTCCCTGAATTCTTGATCTCCTACTATCTCTATAACAGATCAGTATTGACAAAGATAACTTATAGCTTCAAATGAAGTGAGAATTTAAAATAAGTTCATTTTATATTTCATAATGCACTAGAACATTTTTGGAGTATTTAAAGAAAATAACAATTCTAAGAATATTTTCCCCCTTATGGGTTTTGTATGGATTTCATATATCCCAAAGTAACATAACAGTTTACCATCTCCTTTTATGTAACAGTAACTGTAATTGAATCAGAAAGATGAATACTAAAATTCTACCCATTTATCAGTGTTAACAGTGATGGATTTTTCCCTTTCCTCTCACAATGTAGAGACTTAGTGAAAAAGAAACTTTGCTGCAGTGCAACAGAGCTCCACATTTTTTTTCCATTTTTTCAGAAGGGATTTTATTCAAAGATCTCATTCTTTACTGTGCAAGGGAAGAATATAATAGTTATTTCCCACATATCTGACCCAGACAATTAAAAAGTTGATCTTTAGTGTGCAGTCAGGAAAAGAAAAAAAAAAAAAATTCTGTGGTCTTCAGCAAAGGAAAACCATTCAGAATTCATGCATTTTTACATCGTAATTGGAGCCATGACCTTAGCATAGAGTAAGAGATAAATACATTGACTTCCATCCATGGAGAAGTTGGTTTCTAATGTAGAATATTTCTAAGTACTGGCTATCTTCAGATGCCTGCCTTTCTCTAGCAGCAGCATTAACCCTGCTAAAAGTGTTCCTTAATGCAGTCTAATTGACAGCCTGAATGTGAGGCCGAGCCACCTCATCGCCCCTTCTGCTAACCATCCAGGGCCTTGTTCCTGGACAGAGAATAGCTGACGGCATCAATTATGCTGGGGTCATAAGATCATTGGCTGGTTACTTTTCAAATGATCATGCTAACGTTTCCAAAGGTTCAGTCATATCACTTTATACGGGAAGCAATCACTTACATAGGAAAGTAAGACAAGTATAAACTTAGTCTTTTCATGAAACTAAAAATACTCTAGAGAAATTAAGAATTTGATGAACTTACATCTGAGAAAACAATCACATAAGTTATCATTGTCTATTTGGGGAAACCCCTAATTATATTTGATTAGGAAAACATATTTTAATAGTAGTACTTTCATTTTTATTGTATCCAGTCTATTTGTATATCTACTTGTAAATTAAAAACAAAAAGTTTTTAAGAAGCTAGGCAGCTTTTTAAACAGTAAGTCATCTCTTTTTACAGAAATAAATATACTTTATTTCTATATTACTGGATATATACATATAAATTAAGCCTTAAAATAACAATTAAAAATAAGGTTTGAAAAATTTATGAGAAACATTTAAAAGTTACCTGCATATCCTCTTTTTAGTTTAGTCTTTCATCATATACTTTGGCATTGTAAAATTGTTTTAATTAAGTACTGTAGGTTTTCTTAGTTATCACCAGTAAGTAGTAGAGGAAATCTCAACTTTGTTTATAGGGAGGAAGGTAGATCATTTGTTTATTTCATATGATGAATTCTTCTTTATAAACCACAAGCAATGTACTTCTGGTTGAAAACACATTTGTCACAGTCTAAATTTAGAGTGCCATCTAGTGATATATAAGAGTTACATCAGGTATAGGATTCAGGAATTATGACTACTTCTATAATGTTAACTTCAGTATAGAGTTCTGCTTTACTCTGGGCAATATGACTTATATTCAATATTAATCTAGTGTACAACGTAATTTAATAAACTCTAAATTTTAATACATTTTTAACTTGAAAACTATTGAAAACTCAATGAAAATGTTTATCCTTAGCAACAGAGAAATTATTTTCATGTAGATTAAGAATTAAATAGATTGCACTGGTCTTTACATTTAAACATTTGCATTTAATTACCACTAAATGACCATATTCAGGGTTACAAACACTCCCCAACAAATCTTTGTTGATGGATTAAATCAGAGAACACATAAAGAATATATGTTTTAAAATATATTGTTTCAAATGTCAATATAAAGCAATAACAGCAACAGCTTTAGAAATAGAACTATTTTAAAAAAATCTGTCAGTTTTGAGTATGTTTCTCCTATAGGTGTTTGCTTTTTTTCTAGATTGTTAAACTATACATTAAGTCTTTAAAATTAAACATAATAATTCATGAAAAGAAACCCAAGGAACATAAAGTTTGGCAAAGGAAAGGAAGAAAGGGGAAATGAGAATAAAATAAAGATCAAGGAAGAGAAAGCAGGAAAAGGCAGGGAGGAGAAGACAGCTTTATTGAAGATCTCTGTGCCAGCTCCTATAACAGATGCTATAACACAGATAACTTCATTTCTTTCTACCCCATTTTAGTAGGAAGGCAACCAAGACTTGGTTAGGCCAAGTAACCTACTCAATTTATTTTTTATACTAATTTTATTGTTTTTTGCAAGTGTTAAATATTGTTTATCATCACATTATATGTCATAAATGTTTCAATGAAGCAGTTGTAACAATGATAATTAAGTTAATAAACAATAACAATAAAACTAAATAAGGATAACTTATTTAAAAGTCTAGATTACATACCAGAAGATCTACGTTTGGATCATAAATTTATTACCTATTTACTTTTCATGGGATCTTGGAAATTTACTAAAGCATTTGGGAAAAATACCAAAGGTGACAATGTTCAATCATGTGTCTACTTCAGATCTAGTTTATATTAAATTAGTATTTAAGCTCATTCATGGTGGTCTAGTTATACTCATGTTGCTTGATTATATGTGTCCACAAACAAAATGATTGTTTTGCTATAGATTAAAATCAATGAACTAACCAAAGAAACATTAAAAAAAAAAAAAAAAGCACATAAATTGTCAGTAATGCCTAATGTGGATGTCGGGAGCTGCGTTAGGCATTACTGACGATAAATTATCCTGAAAGAGTCAGGATGGTTCCCCTTTAAGTATAGGATCCTCCAATAACTAGTGTCTTCCCTTTATAATCACTCAAGTTATTATGGGGAAAGGGCAAAGGTTTCAGGGGATTTCTATGGATCTAAGAGACCCTGTGGTCCTTGATTCCACTTGACACAGTAGCTGTATTCTAAATCAGTATTCTGTCATAATCACTGATTTTAACACTCTCTATTTGTATCCATTCATGGATTCAGTGTAGAAGGTGTTTTTCTTAACCAAAGTCACAAGTTTTTAATAAATGACATGGATTCACATTATGTCCTAAAATAAAGAATACACTTCTCTTTTATTTTTAGAGTTCTATATCTGACCAAGTTTCTGAAAGAATAGCGTAGTTAATGTTTTCAGGGACTTTCTTGAAGGGTACTGATACGAGATCTATTATATGCCAGAAACATGGCTTCAACTCCTATCAAGACAAACAGCATTGTTCTAATTTAGTATCAACTTCAATGTGATGATGTTTCTGTGGAGATTTTCCAATTACCTGCTGTCATCATAGGAAGTGACTTTGGCTCAGGTATTTTGTCAGGGAGCAAGTCACGGGGGACATTCCAAAATGAGCAAGGCCATCTCTGTCATCAAGGATATGGAGAATTTTCTGTAGACTACGAGTTTGTGTGTTTAACCTTGAGAAAAGAAGGTCATACTAAATATGTTTTGCCTTAGAATGCACCGTTTTCAGTAAATGAATCAGGGATAACTTGTAAGTAAAAATTGGCCTTGAGCAAATTTTATTCCCTAACATTAGTTGTTCGGAGAAGGCAATGGCACCCCACTCCAGTACTTTTGCCTGGAAAATCTCATGGATGGAGGAGCCTGGTAGGCTGCAGTCCATGGGGTCGCTAAAAGTCCGATATGACTGAGCGTCTTCACTTTCACTTTTCACTTTCATGCATTGGAGAAGGAAATGGCAACCCACTCCAGTGTTCTTGCCTGGAGAATCCCAGGGACGGGGGAGCCTGGTAGGCTGCCGTCTACGGGTCACACAGAGTTGGACACGACTGAAGTGACTTACCAGCAACATTAGTTGTTATTTGCTGTTTTACAGTTCTCATTTCTAACTCCAATTTCCTTTGGAGAATCACTGCACCTCAATTTGTGTAACCTTGATAGAGTTGCAAATCTCAGTGCCTATTCTCACAGTGGAGAATCCTAGGGGAGTCCCCAGAGGGTCCTTCTATTGGATCAACCCTTTTCCCAAGGCTTTCATCCACTTCCAGGTGATAATTAGCACTTAGTCAATCAGATGCTCTAGCTGAGGATCCTAAATATTTACCCCATAACCATGAACACAAAAAAAGCAATGGCTTTGAGTTCATTATTTGCAACTAAGAAACTCTGACCAAGCTTTCCCTCTCAACTGCATGATCATGACTCCTTACTGATTACACAGTTTTAACATGAGCATTGAGACTTGGGAATGAATTATTTAATCAGAAAATGACTCAGTAGAACCCACGGAACCTCACTTTGAATAATTTGTAGAGTTCCTGGAAGTAGGCAATACACCTTCTAAGGGATGAGAATGGATATTAACAAGAAAGTTATTTTCAGAGAGTTAGTTTTAACTATTGTCTGCCAAATAGTTCTGACTTACCGACTCCAGAAATATGGTTATACTATTTGGCCCCTCTAGAGTTGATGGTGGAGAAGGCAATGGCACCCCACTCCAGTACTCTTGCCTGGAAAATCCCACGAACAGAGGAGCCTGGTAGGCTGCAGTCCATGGGGTCGCTGGGAGTCAGACACGACTGAGCGACTTCACTTTCACTTTTCACTTTCATGCATTGGAGAAGGAAATGGCAACCCACTCCAGTGTTCTTGCCTGGAGAATCCCAGGGATGGGGGAGCCTGGTGGGCTGCAGTCTATGGGGTCGCACAGAGTCGGACACGACTGAAGCGACTTAGCAGTAGCAGCAGCAGAGTTGATGGGGCCTCATGAGTAAGTGTGAGCGAGTGTGTCCAGAAGAGATAAGTGCCATGTCTGGGTCACAGTTTTTAATTGCTAATGCAAGATCCTCCAGGACATACTTTGTCTGTCACTTAGTAACCAGTAAAGCTAAAATGGTAGCTCTTCTGTCAATTCAGGTCCCCCAGGGACTGTGTTGAGCAATAATCTGATGCCCCATGAAGGATGTGTCAACTGGGTGAAGAGTAATCTTCTGTTGCTTTGGCTACTGAGATTTAGGGGCTGATATTTCAATATAAAGCATCATAACACAGCATACCCTGACAAAAACAATCAGCTATCCTCACTAATAAGATATGTCAGGGACTCAGCTGAGTTGGAGAGAAAGACCTGAGTTGTCAGCTGTCAGTGAAAACAACAAGCCAAACTGAAAGTAACAGTTAAGCCTTTAATCACTAACCATGATATTTTAAGCTGGCAGTTAAACCAGAGAAAACACATACACCTCCTCTTCCAATTTCTCCCTATTGAAGCTCCATTGGATCAGTCCAGTCAAGGGCATGGTATCACTGAAGAGAGAGCCTGGAACAAAACTTTCCTATAGTTTGATGAACTCAGGTGCCAAGGGCAAGGGCAAGGGAATGTCTAGGAGTGGGAATGGAGAAGGTGATGGCAACCCACTCCAGTACTCTTGCCTGGAAAATCCCATGGATGGAGGAGCCTGGTAGACTGGAGTCCATGGCGTCGCTCAGAGTCAGACATGACTGAGCGACTTCACTTTTGCTTTTCACTTTCACTCATTGGAGAAGGAAATGGCAACCCACTCCAGTGTTCTTGCCTGGAGAATCCCAAGGATGGCGGAGCCTGGTGGGCTGCCATCTATGGGGTCACACAGAGTCCGACACGACTGAAGTGACTTAGCAGCAGCAGCAGCAGGAATGGGAAAGTAATGAGAACTGAGCCAGAATCAAGAAAAGTGTCTTCAAGTTTTCCTTCCCCTCTCCCCTGTTAGAAGGCCTCAGCAGAGGCACCTGAGGAAGGTCTTGGCCAAAGGCCCCAGATAAAAAGGATTCTGAGTAAGGAAATTTGGATAGGAACTGCAGATGCAGACCAGAGTATGGGCAGCAAAGAGGTCTGAGTTCTTGACTGCAACTCCCTTCAGAGAATGCAGTGGATTGACTCTGCTCTAAGCCAATGTGGGGAGCGCAGCTTTGTTCTATGATGCTACTGGCAAAGACTTGAAATTATCTATAATCAGGTCTGAAAAAAATCACTCCTTGGATTTTTGGCCGGGAGCCAAACTTCTGAATATATGCTTACAAGACCAGAAATGTATGTGCTTTGACACTAGAAGTAGGGAATTGATTGTCATTATTATTTTTAATGACCAGAATTTTTTAGCCAATTATCTTATTTAAGTTATAAGTTATCTAAGGTTTATTTAAGTTATCTAAGGTTTTGTAAGTCTTCCCTATAAATGGTGGCTTGGATGATAAAGAATCTGCCTGCAGTGCAGGAAACTTGGGTTTAATTCCTGGATAGGGAAGATCCCCTGGAGAAGGGAATGGCTACCCATTCCAGTATTCTTGCCTGGAGAATTCCATGGAGAGAGGATCCTGGTAGGCTATAGTCTATGGGGTCGCAAAGGGCTGGACATGACTTAGCAACTAACATGCAGTTGGCTGTGTAAGAAAGTGCTCCAAATCTTAGTGGCAGAAACAGTCATTTTAATTTGCTCACAGTTTGAGGGTAAGGAATTTGGAAAGGACTAACCTGAATAGTTTACCTGTGATCCTTTTGGTATCAGCTGGGGTAGTAGTGTCTGAATGATGACATTCCTAAATATTCTCTCCATTCATTCACATATCTGTTGCCATGGTGTTTGTTAGTCTCTCTCTCTCTCTGTGTCTCTCTCTCTCTCTCTCACAAATTAGTGAGTGTGTCTCAAATTAGTTATGATGGTTTATCTTCCAGGGTCTTCCATGTGCTGCGATTTCTATAATTTCTCACAACTTGGTAATTCCAGGGTAGTTACATTTCTTTTTTAGTGGCTGGCTTCCAAGAGGGAGAAAGAGAAGCTAACAAGAAGATATCTAGAACTAACACAGAAACATGTCTGCCCTTTATTTATTTTTATTTTCTTATCAATGTAGTCACAAAGCCCACTCAGTTTTAAAGTGGTTAAAAATTAAACTCTACCTTTGGCTGGAGGAATGGCAAATCACCTTGCAGCAGCACATATGGAATGGGAGACATTGTTGTGGTTACCTTTGGAAAACAAATCTGCTGTGCATCCCATGTTGGTGAATTTAGGAAGATTGGAATACTAACTAGTTCAAAGAACATCTGTAGCAAAGCATTTATATGTCCTAAGAGCAAAAATAAATACAAATTACCATAATCGACACATACATATAATATGTTGTGGAAGATGAAATGTTTATTTTAAAATGTAATGCTTATTTCTAAGGGAGACTTTAGTTTTTTACTGCTTCTATAAAATGTCCCACAGACTCAGGGCCAATGGCGTCTTCTATTTTGTATCTCACATGTCCACGGCTCACAGGTCTTAGCTGGTTTCTCTGCTCTAGGTCTTATAAGGCCAAAATCAAATTAACCACAGGTCTAGGTTCCCTGCTAGAGATTGAGGAAGGATGCATTTCTTAGCTCATTCAAGTTGTTGACTGAATTCAGTTTTATTTTTTATTTTTTTGGTAGTTATCAGATTGAAGTCCCTGTTGTACTGCCGGCTGTTAGTTCAGACCAGTTCCTTATACTTTCTCTGTGGAGCCCTCCAGCAACAAAGATGAGTCATTGTTGTGCTTTCAATCCCCATAGCTTATTCATGGGCCACCTCTCTTCAAGTCCAGGTGAAGATGTGCTTGTCTTTTAAGGGCTCATGTGATTATAGTGCACCTACCCAAGTAATCCATAATAATCTCACTATTTTAAAGTCTGTAAATGTTAACCCTTTTGCCATGTCACATAGCACATTCTTAGGTTATAAGTGTTAGGGCATGGATATAACTATGGGGATATTCTGTCTATCACAGAAACAACAAAAACACATTTACCTGGTCTAGACAGATGAAGAGGATACTTTAGTGCTACAGAAGTTGAAGATGTGACAGAAGGTGGACTATCTTGAATTTACACAGAGAAGTTTGAACTACATCTGGGTTGACTAGAGTTATAAAATGTCGTTAAAGCAGAAAATAATATGATCTTCTTTGAATTTTTAACAGATAAATTTACTGCAGATGTGGAAGAGTATTTAATTAGAGGAAACTGATTCAAGGTTTAAATATCAGGAAGAAATAATAATGTTATATATTGTGGCTTAATCATAAGCTTGAAAATAGAAAAAGAAAACAATTTCAAGGGGGTAGGAATGAAAATATTTGGTTATAAACTTTTTTTAGTTATGAAAGGATCTCAGTTGACATCCACTTTGTAAGTGTATCTAAAAAAGATGGAAAAATAATACTTTTGATTAAAAGCATTGATAATGATTTTGAGATGTGGTTAGGCTATCCTTAAAGAGATATCATTGAGATAACCAGATTTATTAATAGATCATGAGTTCAAGAAAGATATGAAATATGCAGAGGTATTTATGGTTTTGTATTGCCTTTAGATAATAACAATTATTATATTAGAATATATTTATAATATTATATTTATTCTTATATATTCTTATATTTAGAATACCCATGTCTTCTAGAAGTCTATAAGGACACTTTGGAAAGTGTTTTCCATCTTGTCTTAGTCCATTTATGTTTCTATATAGAAATGCCACAGGCTGGGTAGCTTATAAACAAGAGGAATTATTTTTTTCACAGTTGTAGAGGCCAGAAAATCCAAGATCAAGGTAGTAGCCTGGCAGGGCAAGGGCCTTCTTCCTGGCTCATGCCAGCAGCTTCCCACTGTGTCCTCACAAGGTGGAAGAGGCAAGATAAATCTGTAGGATCTTTTTATTTAATGCACTAGTCCCATTTATGAGGGCTCCACCATCATGAGCTAAGAGCTTCCCAAAGACCTCATCCACCACTAACATCACCTTTGGGGCTTCACTGTATGATTTCATTGTATGAATTTTGAGGAACCATGAATATTCAGACCATAGCACTCCTTTTCACAAATTTCCTCAATGACATATTACATACTTTTCCTTACTAAAACTATTGTTTTATTCTAATTGGCTGGTTTTAATAAATGTTTGAGCAAAAGCATGTCTTCAGGTTTTTATAATTTATCTTTTTAGCATTTAAATCTCCTTCTTAATTCGTAACTATGATTTTAGTTACAAAATCAGTGGTGTCTCTAGAACTTTTATTTTGCAACATAAATGGAACTTGTCTATTGGAATTTACGCAAAAATGGAAATAGCACTGTCAAGTGGGATTAGGCTAGATCTGAAATAAAGTTTATATCTATACATAGGAGAAGGCAATTGCACCCCATTCAAGTACTCTTGCTTGGAAAATCCCATGGACGGAGGAGCCTGTTAGGCTGTAGTCCATGGGGTCGCTAAGAGTCAGACATGACTGAGTGACTTCACTTTCACTTTTCACTTTCATGCATTGGAGAAGGAAATGGCAGCCCACTCCAGTGTTCTTGCCTGGAGAAACCCAGGGACGGGGGAGCCTGGTGGGCTGCAGTCTATGGGGTCGCACAGAGTCGGACACGACTTAAGTGACTTAGCATAGCATAGCATACATAGGAACATACACACACACATTTACCTCATGAGTTTAAAATTGCGAAAAGGTAATAAAAAGAAGTCACACAGTGAAAAGCCAAACAGACTTATGTGGTCAATAGAATTTTGTAGTGGGACATTATTTTAACCTTTTTAGCCTATTCAAACTGTCCTCAGATCAGGGTTATTCTGACATTGATGCTCAATATATAGGTCCTAAGGAAGGCTGTTGCACTTTTATAACTAATACTATTGTTTCCATATCCCATTATTCTGCTTGCCTGTTTCCACATTTGTAGAGCAGTTATTATAGGACTTTGTTAAACTTTTCCACAAGACTTTCTTTTTGAAGAGTATACTGAATAGAAAAATGGTCTATGTTATAAGATCTGATATGTATGTATGTATATATACATATATATAAAAAATACATAAAGACTTGAGCTGTTATTAGACAGTTTTATCTTAGATAAAATGGGTTATTATGGGAATTATTTTTATAGTGCTTGCATTTGATTTCTTTTTATCCTTGTTTAGTTCTGGTGAATTATAGTTTAATTTGGATTTGTTTTCTTGCTGGTTTCTGTTTTTTTTTTTGGAGAATTACTATGTTATAATGTGAAGAATTTCAGAAAGACCACTATGAAGTTTATAAACAACAATAAATAACTTGAATTAATATCCAAATTAAAACAATAATTTAAAATTGGAACTTAACAGGTAAGGTCTCTAATGGCTAAGAAAACAACAACAACAACAATCAGGGTATCATTTACTGACAAACTCATTATTGTTGACTTTGCTATCTGCTAAATGTCTCCAAGTCCTAGGAACACATGAAGCAGACCCTGGCCTTGGTACACACTCAGGTATTTACATGAGGACTACTGTAAAATACTTGTATCAATTAATAATTATTTAAGATAAAATATTATCAATTTTAGACACATTGCCTGCCCACCTATGTTTGATTTTCACATAATGCTATCTAATTTTGATTGCAGACTTGCAATTATTGATCAAATGTTGACTGATTCTATATCCACTTCCAAAATTTTCTTATATTTTATTCTATAATAGTGGGATTCATTTTTGCATTTTTGCTCCCATTTTCTAAATTATAAAATGGTGCCTTATTTCTTCTACTCACTCAGGTAATTCTGCTTCACATTTTCATTCTTTGAATGGACTCCATTTATTTACTGAAGTAGTTTCTTAATCTCCTGCAAAAAAGAGACAGAGACAGACTTGATTTGGACTATATTGAGGTAGTAATGTCACACTTGACATATGACAGTTTATTTGGTTTACAAATGGATACAAACAATAACATCAAAATGCAGGGCAAAAAAATTATTGGCAATATTGGCTATTATTTATACTGAATAACAGTTTTATTTAGATGTTAGGAAGAAATCAATATATTACTTGAAATTCAGTAGAATACATTAAATCTCTTTTTGTTTATTTTGGCAATAAAAGTAAACTGCAGAATAAAGAAAAAAAAGCTCTGCAGTCAAACACTAATCCACTTTCTATCTAAACTTATACATATGCATTTACACAGCCACACAAATCAGTCACATATGTAAGATATCTAATGATTTTCTGTTGCTTAAAATCTAGAATCCTATTTAGTTCACAGAACATTAGAGCTAGGAGAGCCTTAAACATTACATCATCTGAGCCTGTCTTTTCATTGCCAAGGTCACAGAATGAAAATGATTTAAAGTGGAGTCAATTCATCGTCCAAGCTCAGTTTCCATTTTACTTGAACAGTTTGTCCCATCTATATAGGAGACTAAAAAACAATATAATAAAATCACATTTCTAAAATCCTAAGATCATTTTAAGGGATAATGTTTTCTCCCAAGTTCCGGAAACTTGTTATCTGACTTTGATCCTCAACATATTAGAGGCTTTGCTAAAATCTCTTCTGGTACTAAATCATCCAACACAAGCAAGTTTTTCCCTTTAGTGTATGAAGTACCTAGAAAGAGTTCAGAAAATCAAATGCATTTGGTGAAAGTGATACTTATTTAATATTTTTAATACAGACATATATATATATATATATACACACACACACACACACACACACACACACACATATAATATCCACATTTAATTTAGAGGAATATGATTAGAAGAAAAACATCTTTATTCTATCTACACTCCTAGAATGGAAACCACCAGTATAAGTTGCTGAATCATTAAATACTATAGGAAAATAAATGTTGAATGAACTGAGGCTCCACTTAAGAGTACTATACTTAAAACAAGTCTAAGTCCATAAGACTTTTAAATTTGTTTATATTTTGAAGTTAAGAAACTTTGCCAGATGAGCTCTATTTTCAACCACTCTACAAATTATTCCTTAATTTATTAGTTTGTTGAATATTTCTTTAGTGTGTTCTATGTTTGTGACACTTTTATACATTTTTTTTTTTTTGGACAAAACAACTAAACTCTCTCCCGTTGAGAATTCTGTTCCTATGTCTTAGAAACTCAAACTTATAGTCTTTTTAAATTGAGTAAGAGCTAGGTAAATCTGTAAATAAAATATCTTTTTAGTCAATTTACTTATTTTTTTTTTCCAAAAGAGCATTCCATCTGGTGTAGACAGGGTGTTAAATAACTGATTTACAAGTCAATGTATAGTTGACAGGATTCACCGTGAAGCAATCAGAAATGAAGACTCTAGAGCCAGTCGACTTGGGTTCAGACTTGAGGACTGCCAAAGGAAATAAACCCTGACTATTGATTGGAAGGGCTGATGCTGAAGTTTCAGTACTTTGGCCATCTGATGTGAAGAGCCAACTTATTATAAAAGACCCAGATGCTGGGAAAGATTGAAGGTAAAAGGAGAAGAGAGCGGCAGAGAATTAGATGGTTAGATGGCATCACTGACTCAATGGATACGGATTTGAGCAAACTCTGGGAGATAGTGAAAGACAGGTGAACCTGGTGTGCTTCAGCCAGTGTGGTCACAAAGAGTTAGAATGACTTACCAACTGAACAACAACAACAAAATCCAGCTGTGGGAACAGATGATGATGGGCATGAAGAGGCTAAATGACTCACTAACCAGTCCATTCTGAAGGAGATCAGCCCTGGGATTTCTTTGGAAGGAATGATGCTAAAGCTGAAACTCCAGTGCTTTGGCCACCTCATGCGAAGAGTTGACTCATTGTAAAAGACTCTGATGCTGGGAGGGATTCGGGGCAAGAGGAGAAGGGACGACAGAGGATGAGATGGCTGGATGGCATCACTGACTCGATGGACTCGATGGTGAGTCTCAGTGAACTCCGGGAGTCGGTGATGGACAGGGAGGCCTGGCATGCTGTGCTTCATGGGGTTGCAAAGAGTCGGACACGACTGAGCGACTGATCTGATCTGATGGAATCATAAAGTTATCAGACTATTAGACAAATGTAGAATTTTAATTTATAGCTTTTAGAGGAGAACATGCTTTAGGCGGATAAACTGGTCAGGAGTTTGTAATAGCCTAAAATAAAATTTAGGTAACTTTATCTTCTCCTTTTACCTATCAGTGGGCTTCCCTGATAGCTCAGTTGGTAAAGAATCTGCCTGCAATGCAGGAGATCCCGGTTCAATTCCTGGGTTGAAAAGATCCACTGGGGAAGAGATCTTCCCCAGCCTTCTGCTGGAAGGCTACCCACTCCAGAATTCTTGGGCTTCCCTTGTGGCTCAGCTGGTAAAGAATCCGTCTGCAATGCAGGAGACCTGGGTTCAATCCCTGGTTGGGAAGAACCCCTGGAGTAAGGAAAAGGCTACCCACTCCAGTGTTCCTGCCTAGAGAATTCCATGGACTGTAGGCCATGGGATCACAAAGAGTTGGACACAACTGCACATTCAGATTTAAAGATAAAATTTACAAGACTTTAAATAGAAATCTTAAAATAAAAATTTTAATTTGAAAACACAATTTTTGAGCCACTTTTACTAAAACTTTTATGTATAGAGTCACTGAATCTACCCTATGAGGTGTGAATTATTATTATTCCCCACTGGAAAAAGACAAAGTACAGTTTGGAGGCTGTATTAGTCAAGGTTCAGCAGAGAAACAGAACTAATGGAGGATCATCTGTATCTGTCTATCTATCACCTATTTTATTATCATATACCTAGTGACCTATATATCTATCTACCTAAAGAGTTTAAGGAATTAGCATATGTGATTATGGAGGTTGACGAGTCCCAAGATCTTCAGGAGGCTAAAGACCCAGAAGAACAGATGATGTAGTTCCAGTGCGAAAGCCAGTAGGCTTAAAACTCATCAAGAGCCAATGATTCAGTTAAAGTTCACAGGCAAGAAAAAAAATATTGTTTTCACTCGAAGCCAGTGAAGCAGAAGAAATTCTCTCTTGATGTTTTTGTTCTGTTTAGGCTTTCAACTGTTTGGACTTCAACTTCAAACAGAAAATGCTTTGCTCCAAAACATATACATTTAACAGAATAATATTTGTAAAATGAATTTCTCTCTCTCTTTTTATACTGCAACATCTCCTTTGCTTTGACTGACATTTTGGGTTCACAGATGTAAAACAGTTGTTTAACAATATTGAAAACTTTTGGAAAATTAGGGATTCAGTAATAGCTACTAGAAATAATAGTTTCTGCTGTACAAAAATATTTACAAAAATTTTTACTAGTTCTACTGAAGCTCTTTTTTTCTTAAATTTTTTAAATATAAATTGATTTATTTTAATTGGAGGTTAATTATTTTACAATATTGCACTGGTCTTGCCACACATCAACATGAATCTACCATGGGTGTACACGTGTTCCCCATCCTGAACCCCCCTCCCACCTCCCTCCCCACACCATCCCTCTGGGTCATCCCAGTGCACCAGCCCCAAGCATCCTGTATTCTACATCAAACCTGGACTGGCGATTCATTTCTTATATGATATTATACATGTTTCAATGCCATTCTCCCAAATCATCCCACCCTCTCCCTCTCCCACAGAGTCCAAAAAACTGTTCTATACATCTGTGTCTCTTTTGCTGTCTCGCATACAGGGTTGTCATTACCATCTTCCTAAATTTCATATATAGGCATTAGTATACTGTATTGGTGTTTTTCTTTCTGGCTTACTTCACTCTGTACAATAGGCTCCAGTTTCATCCACCTCATTAGAACTGATTCAAATACATTCTTTTTAATAGCTGAGTAATATTCCATTGTGTATATGTACCACAGCTTTATGATCCATTCTTCTTCTGATGGACATCTAGGTTGCTTCCATGTCCTGGCTGTTGCAAACAGTGCTTCGATGAACACTGGGGTACACATGTCTCTTTCAATTCTGGTTTCCTTGGTGTGTATGCCCAGCAGTGGGATTGCTGGGTCATATGGCAGTTCTATTTCCAGTTTTTTAAGGAATAGCCACAGTGTTCACCATAGTGGCTGTACTAGTTTGCATTCCCACCAACAGTGTAAGAGGGTTCCCTTTTCTCCACACCCTCTCCAGCATTTATTGCTTGTAGACTTTTGGATAGCAGCCATTCTGACTGGTGTGAAATGGTGCCTCATTTTGGTTTTGATTTGCATTTCTCTGATAATGAGTGATGTTGAGCATCTTTTCATGTGTTTGTTAGCCATCTGTGTGTCTTCTTTGGAGAAATGTCTGTTTAGTTCTTGGCCCATTTTTTGATTGGGTCATTTATTTTTCTGGAATTGAGCTGCAGGAGTTGCTTGTATATTTTTGAGATTAATTCTTTGTCAGTTGCTTCATTTGCTATTATTTTCTCCCATTCTGAAGGCTGTCTTTTCACCTTGCTTATAGTTTCCTTTGTAGTGCAGAAGCTTTTAATTTTAATTAGGTCCCATTTGTTTAATTTTGCTTGCATTTCCAATATTGTGGGAGGTGGGTCATAGAGGATCCTGCTGTGATTTATGTCAGAGAGTGTTTTGCCTATGTTCTCCTCTAGGAGTTTTATAGTTTCTGGTCTTACGTTTAGATCTTTAATCCATTTTGAGTTTATTTTTGTGTATGGTGTCAGAAAGTGTTCTAATATCATTCTTTTACAAGTGTTTGATCAGTTTTCCCAGCACCACTTATTCAAGAGATTGTCTTTTCTCCATTGTATATTCTTGCCTCCTTTGTCAAAGATAAGGTGTCCATAGCTGCATGGATTTATCTCTGAGCTTTCTATTTTGTTCCATTGATCTATATTTCTGTCTTTGTGCCAGTACCATACTGTCTTGATGACTGTGGCTTTGTAGGAGAGTCTGAAGTCAGGCAGGTTGATTCCTCCAGTTCCATTCTTCTTTCTCAAAATTGCTTTGGCTATTCAAGGTTTTTTTTAGGCATAAGGAAAGAAAATTTTACTTTGATACCTTAAGCTACATAAGATTTGGGATATGATATAATCACAACAGAATTACTATAAGAAAAAAAAACCAGGCCAAATTTTTGATTTGGACCTGAAGGTGTCTGTCATGGGCACGCATCTGAGAGAATCAGGGCCATGACAATATTAGCACATTTATTGAGCACTTCCTTCTCCAGGGATCATCCTGACCCAGGGATCGAACCCACATCTCCTATATTGGCAGACAGTTTCTTTACCCCTGAGCCACCAGGGAATCTCCTGAATCTCCTAAAGCTAGCTACCTACATATGTGTGTGTGTTCAGTCACTCAGTCATGTTCAACTCTTTGCAACCCCATGGAGTAGGGCCCACCAGGCTCCTCTGTCCATGGGATTTTCCAGGCAAGAAAGAAGTGTGTTGCCTTTTCCTTTCTCCAGGGGATCTTCCCAACCAAGGGAATGAAACTGCATCTCTTGCAGCTCCTGCATTGGCAGGCAAATTCTTTACCACAGTGCCACCTGGGATACCAGCTACACACACACTCTGTACATTGACTCATTTTACCTTTATTTTGGAAATACAGAAATGGAAGCAAGATGAGTTTGTAATTTCTTCATACCAAAGTCACTGAGATAATAAATGTTGGAAACTGGATTAAAATACCATTTCCAATGTATATATGTTGCAGTGGTTGCCTTTTAATAGGAATGTGAGGACCGGTCATAGATAGAACATTGGCTAGGTTGAAGATGATACTATCTTCTTTGTATTTCTTTTCCCAGTCCCTACTTCCTGTTTTTATCCTGTTTTCCCAATTCACTCTGGGTAGATCAGCAACTAAAAAAATAGTGTAGGGACAGCATCTTCAGGGTTCTGTTTTCACAGTAACTAGAATTGTGAAAGTTACCATTCTAGTGAATACTTTGGTAGAAATCAGATGAAAAGAAATGAAAAACAGAAGTTCTGAAGATATGGATTTCTCCAGTGAACATAAACTGTGACAGGAAATAACAGGACATTCCCATTCTCTATATTGTCAATATCTAAATGGGAAGGAGTGTTTAAAACCAAGGCCAGTCATTGTCAGATCTTCAATGTGGCAAACTGCCAGTACTTTTAGGATCTTAAAGTTCAGACATTTAACAACCTGCTCTCCATTTAGGTAATTTAGTTCTTGTGAAAGGAAGATTGGCAGGAAGGAAAGAAAGTAAAGCACTCTGTTTATCTGAAGAAAAATAGATCCTGGGCACTAAGTGCACAATCTTCTATCATGTTATCCTGACAAGACACTTTTCTTTACACATGGAAAGAATCATTTACAAGACAAAGGGTAATTGAGATATTGACCTTAACCATTCCTGGATCTTAGAAACCTGTCCACTTGCTATGTAGAGCCCATGACAGCTGTACCTACCTTATTATTCTTTCAAAAAGAAGTCCTCTCTGATTGTCAAAGATGGAGTGTCTACACAATATGAAAATCACAAATACATACTTAAGATAAATTCTGAACTAGTGATAACAGGCATTTAACACCTTTAGTAAGTGTTAGAAATAAAGTAAAAGCAACATGGAGTTGCTGCTTGTGAAGAAGTTACTTAAATCATTATCAATTGATCACTTACAAATCCTTTTGCTCGTGTTTTTGATCATAAGAAATCAAGTGCAATTCTAGTCTTATGTTCTTAAGAATAAGTTAAACATCGTGGGCCACTATAAAACCATATAACATTTCATTTTCAACCTTGAGTTGAGGAAGAAACAATCTACAGTATTTAAAATGGCTCTCTTCATTGTTAAGTATCCATTAAGTTAGAAGGAAAGAAAATATATGTATTTATTCTTAAAATATTAGACAGCATGTCCATTGCTAAAAGAGACATGTATTTAAGTGTGATATAATAGCTTGAAAGTTTTCTTTAAAAAAAATCAGAAGAGAAAGCTTTTTATAGCAAAGACGGAAATCAGAGACCTCAATTTTTTGTGCAATATTTTTAAAAGATTAAATGATGTATGCATGTGCATGCTTGGGTGGGACTGGAAAAAATGGCTAATATCTATGTGGCTGTGGTTAATATAAATACAATGGCAATGGAAAACCATTGCTTGGGATTTTATATCATGTGCTAAGAACTTGAATGAAATTTTGCATAGTTTTTTTCATTACATCCTCACAGAAGACCTTTGGTGTACTGTGTATTAACTGATTTTTATTAATGAGAGAAAAGGAGACTGAATGATTAAATGTATTTTTACACATCACAGTTCACTGAAATTCAGAACAAGAGTTTCTCACTTTAAAGCCTGTATTTTTTCTCTAGATCATGTATTGTTATCTGTATCATGTATCTTTCATATCACTGCTTCAGTCATATCCTACACCATTGTTTAGAGAGTGCAAATCTTTGAAATGATATGCTAAAAAAATGAAATTGTACTTTAATCTCACCATTTTTCCTATTGTAAATTGGAAGTAATTATCCCCAACCTGTCAACATTATGTATCTTTATACAGCAATTATTATAATAGTATGAAAAATTACAAGCATTTTACAGATTCTAAGAAGATGGGAAGTGAAAGATGTTGTCATACTTAAATTATTTGTCTTCCCATGTTGTCATATTTGGAACTGTTTCTATTCTTTAAAATAATTATATAAATGATGTCTGACCTGTGTTCCTGCTAAGATTAATAAAAGTCTTCTTTGGGTAAGATATTTCCCACAACACAATAATAATAACAAATAAGGAAATAAAGGAGAAGATGGTTTTCTGGTATTATCAGCACTTTAAATATTTTATTTGGAATATACATCTTTAACTTGGGCTTCCCAGGTGGTTCAGTGTTAAGGGAACTGCCTACAATGCAGGAGAAGAAGGTTCAATCCCTGAGTCGGGAAGATCCCCTGGAAAAGGAAATGGCAACCCACTCCAGTATTCTTGCCTGGGAAATCCCATGGACAGAGGAGCCTGGAGGGCTACAGTCCATGGAGTTGCAAAAGAATCAGACATGACTTAATGACCAAACACAACACTTGTCTTTAATTTACACTCCTACATGCCATAATGAAGCTAAAGATGATGAATTTTTCTGCCTTTTCATTGTTTATTCCATAGCTTCTATTTTTGTTCCTATTGTTTTATTATTCATTTAGCTGTTACTTGCTTGCTTAGACTAGCCACTATTGGTTGACATTTAAGAAACAATATTTCATACATCATTGGTGAAAAGATAATGTGGAACAAGCTTTGTCAGTTTGGGAATTTGGCAGTATGTACCAAAAGCTCAAATTATTTGCCAGGAGATATAATCTCCATGGGGACAGAGACTTTGGCAGTATCTGCAAGGGAACTGAGATGGATACCAGCCACTACACATTTGGCCCTCCGCATCAGTGGGTCACACTTCTGAAGCTCTATCAAACCATGGGTTGAATTTATTTTTTAAAATTCCAGAAAGCTAGCAAAAAGCAAAACTTGAATTTGCTGCATACTGGTAACCATTTCCATAGCATTTTTATTGCATTGGCAACTATTTTTATAGCATTAACAATGTATTAAGCGTTATAAGTAATCTGCCTGCCTGCTAAGTTGCTTCAGTCACATCTGACTCTTTGCAACCCTATGTACTATAGTCCACCACGCTCCTCTGTCCATGGGATTCTCCAGGCAAGAATACTGGAGTGGGTTGCCATGCCTTCCTCCAGGGGATCTTCCTGACTCAGAGGTAGAACTCACATCTCTTATGTATTCTGCATTGGCGGGGGGTGTGGGGGGGAGGGGTTAACACTAACGCCACCTGGGCTAATCTAGAGATGACAAAATACATGGAAAGAGAACAAAGGTTATACTCACTATTTTATATAAGGGACTTGAACATGCATGGATTTTGGTATCTGAGAAGGTCCTAGAATCAATCCACCTCATGGCTTTGAGGGATGACTGTACACACATGCACTAAATAAATGTTCTTTGAATAAATGAGTTTGAATATCCCAAGTTCTAATAATCCCAATAGTAGAAATGCATTTTTAAGAAATAAAACTGCCTTGCATAAATTATGTGTAAAAGACTGCTAAATTTGGCCTTTCCAAAACTGAGAATGGAAACAACATATATATTTCAGAATATCATACTATTGATTAATTTTCTTCATACAATGGGGATAGTATTTACTGAAAACAGTGATATTGAGAAACACAGGGAAATGATCATGCTAGAAGAAAGAGCAGTTTTCAAATATTATACCTAATATGAGTTTAAAGTGGTAAAAATACTCTATTTTATATTGCTAATATAAAGTCAATGTCTACTGAGCATTAAATAGTACTCTGAGGTTAATTTCATCCTCACAACCGATTAACTAATTTAATTTTATAAAACTTCAAGCTTATGAGGTCACTATTACTAATAAAGTTTAATTAATTATTTTAAATCTCACACCAGCCCTATGAGGTCAGAACTATTTGATTCCCCTGGAGGCTGAATAGGTGAAAGCTTAATTACCTTGCTTTAAAATGCACATTAAAGGCTGGCAGAGACAGGGTTTGAACCCAAGGAATCAAGCTCCAGATTCATTCATCTTAAACCTTCTGCTCTATGCTGAAATTATATGTGTTATAATCTATTTGGGTTTCACCTTGTATGTTGAACTACAGTAATATTTATTTTTAATGAACTTCCATTACTTTCATAATAGGAAAACCAGAGCAATATTTTTAGAGAGTTCTAGATAAATGTTTGCTTAAATAAATAGGAGGTGAAAAAGAAAAAAAAAAAGGTTTAAGGTAATATAAAGAGACCTTTGGTTTCAAAGGTGAATAGTTTGCAAAACAGATTACAACTGTTGAGGAATCACCATGGTTAGTAACATTTTTATAATCTGAGGTTAACAGTGGTATAGTATCTGGGGGTATTATGTCAAGGAACAGAAGTGAGAGGAAGCACTGCTATTTTAATGAGCTTTTTATTCTTGTGGCTAATGTTTCAAGCTGCAGCTGACACGTTGCGTTCTCTCCTCTCCATGTCTAATAAATGCCAACCAACATATGAACAGGAATTTAAGTAACAGGATCAAACTTAATATATTAGTTTGATTTTAATATAACTTTTAAAGTAAAGGGCATAAATCATTCGTGGGTAAAAATATGAAAAGTCACAGAGCACCTGATTTCAGCTCCATGTGTCATACAGCAAATTTCCACTGGCTATCTAATTTTACATATGTTAAGGTGTATGTTTCAATTCTATTCTCTCAATCCATCCCATCCTCTCCTGTAGTCCATACTACTAAGACAGCCAGTATACTACTTTGAAAATAAAATCAAGTCATTTTTCTGCTCAAAAAAAAAAAAAAGAAAGAAAAAAAAGAAAAATGCCTTCCTGATTTAAAAAAAAAATGGATTAAAAGTGGAGAAACATTTATTATATCAGCTAAAATTTTATTTAGAAATGGAGTTACTATAATGCAAAAACCACATGATTGAACATTCTTAACACCCATTACATTCAATAACAAGTCAGATTAAATGATCTTTATATATCCTTCCAACATTCAGTACTCATGATATTGTGCTAAACTTTAATTTTATAAAGATGTATCTATATAAATAATAGGCAAATGTTCTATAAAAAATTCCATAGTCAAATATTAGAAACATTTATCAAAATTAGTGTTAATAAATTTATTTCAGCACTGGCCTTTTTTAGTGAGTCACTTTACAACCCAAATATCAGTGACTTGTTAATGTTTATATACTTATTTAGAAATTGAATTCCAACAAAAATATATTGTGTTTGGAAGTAAAATGCAAAAGGATCATTGGTTCTGAAATTAGGATACTATTTATCTTTATTTACTTTAATTGGCATACAGTCATTTCATTAGAGGCTGCTTCCAATTGCAGTGTATAGAACTATCTTTTTTATGATAATCTAAATTACTGTAAAAATCAAAATTCTCTTTTATCTGCAACTTAAATAATGTGCCAGAGATAACACAGGGTGTAACACAGAGACAAGATATTCCAGCAACTGAGAGACATTTTCAGATTTCACCAATCATTGATATTTCTATATATATTTAAGGGGGTTTAAATATTTATATATAAAAGTGAAGAAGAACTAAAGAGCCTCTTGATGAAAGTTGAAGAGGAGAGTGAAAAAGTTGGCTTAAAGCTCAACATTCAGAAAACTAAGATCATGGCTTCCGGTCCCATCACCTCACAGCAAATAGATGAGGAAACAGTGGAAACAGTGGCTGACTTTATTTTTCTGGGCTCCAAAATCTCTGCAGATGGTGATTGCACCCATGAAATTAAAAGAGGCTTACTCTTTGGAAGGAAAGTTATGACCAACCTAGACAGCATATTAAAAAGCACAGACATAATTTTGCCAACAAAGATCCGTCTAGTCAAAGCTATAGTTTTTCCAGTGGTCAGGTATGGATGTGAGAGTTGGACTATAAAGAAAGCTGAGCGCAGAAGAATTGATGCTTTTGAACTGTGGTGTTGGAGAAGACTCTTGAGAGTCCCTTGAATTGCAAGGAGATCCAACCAGTCCATCCTAAAGGAGATCAGTCCTGGGTGTTCATTGAAAGGACTGATGTTGAAGCTGAAACTCTAATACTTTGGCCCCCTGATGTGAAGAGCTGACTCATTTGAAAAGACCCTGATGCTGGGAAAGATTGAGGGCAGGAGGAGAAGGGGACGACAGAGGATGAGATAGTTGGATGGCATCACCAACTCGATGGACATGGGTTTGAGTGGACTCAGGGAGTTGGTGATGGACAGGAAGGCCTGGTGTGTTGCAGTTCATGGGGTTGCAAAGAGTCAGACACGACTGAGCAACCAAACTGAACTGAACTGATATATATATATATATATAAATATATAAATACATATAGCCCTTTTCAGATATGTGTGTGTGTGTGTGTGTGTATATATATATGTATATATATATATATAATGGAGTGCAACCTGAATCATACCTTGATATATATTTTTCAAAGTCCCTGAAAATGTTATAGTTACTTCTACTCCACCAGTGTAATGAAAAGAAAGAAAAGCCATTCTCAGCTATTAAGTAACTGCAAAGAGTGCTTTGCCCAAATCTCAGCAGGAGAGTGTGAAATTCTTTAATACCTAGATTTGCAACAGAAGAGCTCTATCAAATCTTGACAACAGTAACTAAGAACATAATAGAGGGTGTCTTTGAACTCTAAAATTTATCACCTTCAAACAGAAAGATGGAAAGTTAAAGGGAGAGTTTTCATTCTTATGAGGAGACAGAGCATAACCTAGAACAACTGAAACAGAAGGGCTTTCCTAGTGGAAAAGAACCCGACTGCTACAGGAGGAGATGTAAGAGATGCGGGTTTGATCCCTGGGTCAGGACGATCCCCTGACAAAGGGCATGATAATCCATTCCAGTATTCTTGCCTGGAGAATCCCATGGACAGAGAAGCCTGGTGAGCCACAATCCACAGGGTCCCCAAGAGTCAGACAAGATGGAAGCAACTTAGCAAGCACACATGCACTTAACAGAAATGAGCAGACCTTTAGAAGAAGGAAAAAAAAAAAAAAATGGAGCTCTTTCCTGCACCCATATAGAGCTAAAATTTTTATGAAAAGGTAATGTCAGAGGATTTGCATTGTGACTAAAATCATCACATTTTCTTAACTTTAAATTTTGCTAAAAATTAAGATCTTTCATAATACTTGCTTATTAACATTCTTAAAATAATTATAACCCTTGCCCACTATGCCAATACATTTTATTGAAAATTACACATTATTTGAAACATTTAGTGAGAAGAATAGCATTGTTTTATACATTACTAGAACAGAGCTAGATTCTTATTTCATTCCTGCATTCACTCTGCTGCAATAAGTTTTTCATTTTTTTCTGCTTGAAGATTACAAAAAAAAAAGTTAGAAATAATGTAGAAAAAAATGAGAAGTATTTTCATAGCCTTTTTCAGATAATTGTGGCTGTTTTTGATTCTATACTCCAGCTTGACAAGAGGTAGTTTTTTAAGGATTAGTGATAAAGATTTAAAATCTTTAAAGATTTTAAAGAGTCAGTGATTTATATTCAGTAGAAATTTGAAACCATATCGATAAATCTTTCATACTTGAGTAAAAGTCATTGCTATCTTTGAATGTGTCTTTTACCCATAAATGAATTTGTATCATCATATATTGTTCATTTGGAAAATCCTTCCATGAATTATACAAATCTTCCTAATATTGACATAATTTACTATTCATAAATATATCCATTAACTTATCAACAAAACCCTAAATTACTGAGAGGATATAAACTCATGGAGATGGACACAGGTTTCTATATTTCCAATACTTGCTTGAAGTATCAGTTATTAACTGTAAGTTTGTCGTGGTGAAGAAAACTGACTATTGCCATAATTTGGTGTCTCTACCTTGACTTGTACTGACACAAAAAGTTTCACTCACTATTATTTCTGCACCAAAATGCAAATGTCAGTACAATTATTATAGATAAAAAGGGACCATTCAAAGGGTTATTTAGCACTTTGTATATTTTAGTATTACTTGTGTTTATGGCCAAGCATTTCATACATTTTCTTCTATGATGGCTAGCTTACACTTATTTTGTAATCTAGATAGCATATTAAAAAGCAGAGACATTACTTTGCCAACAAAGGTCCATCTAGTCAAAGCTTTGGTTTTTCCAGGAGTCATGTATGGATGCGAGAGTTGGACTATAAAGAAAGCTGAGCGCTGAAGAATTGATGCTTTTGAACTGTGGTGTTGGAGAAGACTCTTGAGAGTCCCGTGGGCTGCAAGGAGATCCAACCAGTCCATCCTAAAGGAAATCAGTTCTGAATATTCATTGGAAAGACTGATGCTGAAGCTGAAACTCCAATACTTTGGCCACCTGATGCAAAGAACTGACTAATTGGAAAAGACTCTGATGCTGGGCAAGATTGAAGGCAGGAGTAAACAGGGATAACAGAGGATGAGATGGTTGGATGGCATCACCGACTCCATGGACATGAGTTTGAGAAAGCTCCGGGAGTTGTTGATGAACAGGGAAGCCTGGAGTGCTGCAGTCTATGGGGTCGCAAACAGTGGGACACAACTGAGCGACTGCATTGAACTGAACTTACACTTGGACCAGTGCAAACTTACACTTTGGACCAGTGCAAACAAACAATACAGCCACATCTGTATTAGTCAATACATAAGTCAAAAGTACAATCCTAAAGACAAAATGCTGACTTCATGTTTTCAGCTAAATTATTAATTTGAAGATTCACTCCCTCATTGAAAAGTACATGGACATGATTACTTTTTTATTTTTTAATTGGAGGAAAATCATTTTACAACATTGTGTTGGTTTCTGTCATACAACAATGCAAATCAATCATAATCATGCATATATCACCTCCCTCTTGAGTATCTCTCCCTTCCCCCCATCCCACTCTTCTAGGTCATCAGACAGCCTCAGGCTGGGCTCCCTGTGTTATATAGCAACTTCTCACCAGCTATCTATTTTACATATGGTAGTGTATATATGTCGATGCTACTTTCTGCATTTGTCCCACTTTCTCCTTTCATTACTAAGTCTTCAACAGACAAGCATTTACCGGTGTCAACTGTTCAAAACTTTTTCAATCTCTCAGCCTTCATGTACATTTATCCAACCAGTGAATTATGAAAATTTACCCTGGAAGAAACTGTATGACTTTTTTAAATGACTTTCATCTTTCAGTTCATTTCAGTTGCTCAGTCATGTCTGACTCTCTAAGACCCCATGGATTGCAGCACACCAGGCCTCCCTGTCCATCACCAACTCCCGGAGTTTACTCAAACTTAGGTCCATTGAGTCAGTGATGCCATCCAACCATCTTATCCTCTGTTGTCCCCTTCTCCTCCTGCCTTCAATCTTAGCATTAGGGTCTTTTCAAATGAGTCAGTTCTTTAAAAGAGCTCAAAAAACATTCAAGTTTTTTTTTGTGTGTGTGCGCTTAGAATGATTGGTTTACCTGACACATAATACTATTCCAAAAAGAAAAAAAAAAAAAATCTGTGCTATAAGACAACCATCGTATGATCAACACCTTATAAAGCTGAGAGAAAGATGGTCTTTGTCATATTTTTCTTTTCTTAGTTACCATTGGCCCAGTTTATTTGGACCAGTTTCCTTTACCAATGAGTCAGAATACTCACTGAAATGTCAAAATCATCTTTTTCAGTACCTGCAATCATAAATGGTGAAGCTGTAGGTTGAGAAAACAGGCTGTTGAATCTCCTTTTTTGGGGGGTCAACCTTCCAGCATTAACTATAAGAAAAATACATTATAAGTAAACATCCTTTTATTTTGGAGACAAAATGTTTTTATTCTAAAATATCTATTTCAGATGAAATCTAAGCATTTGGAAAAGTTCTGGAATAACATTTTCAAAGAGATAAAATGCAAAGCAAGAATCCATAGTATACTTAGTTACGTTTCCACATATTTATATTTACCAGTGATTGCTCAAATATTTGGAGGACTTTCTAGCATCTTACTTTTTATATTCTCTGTCTTATCCTTTTTCTGATTCTGTTTTACTCCTTCCACACTGCCTTTTTTTGAATGAGATATTTTGTTGTTTTATCTTCACTCTCTCAATCAGCTTATTATTAACTCATAGATGCTGCAAACACTTCTCTCCTTTAGATACTTGAAAAGACTTGACTTCACAGAATACACTCACATTAGGCTTTCTTTTTTAAGGAAAAGTGGCCATTATGGCAAGAGGAATACAATGCAGGCAAGCATTGGTAGACCAAGTCTAGGAGACACTGAGGCTCCTAGGGAAGACTAAGACCATTGGCCATGTACCACTAGGCTTATTAAATCAGTTAAGCCAGGACCAAACCAGCAGTAACAAAACTGATCACCAGTGGATGTTTGGACCTTAAACAACACAACATAGATTTATGGTCCTTATCTTGACCAACAGTTAAGAACTGAACATTCAGATATCCTCAGAGAGAAAGACAGAACATCAGTTCATTTGCCAGTCAACACTTATCCCTCTCATGTAATTTAATAATATCTAAATTTGGAAGGAATGATGCTAAAGCTGAAACTCCAGTACTTTGGCCACCTCATGTGAAGAGTTGACTCATTGGAAAAGACTCTGATGATGGGAGGGATTGGGGTCAGGAGGAAAAGGGGATGACAGAGGATGAGATGACTGGATGGCATCACAGACTCGATGGACATGAGTTTGAGTGAACTCCGGGAGTTGGTGATGGACAGGAAGGCCTGGAGTGCTGCAATTCATTGGGTTGCAAAGAGTCGGACACGACTGAGCGACTGAACTGAACTGAACTGAAACAATATTATTCTCGACTTCAATGAAAATAAATAAATTAAAAAAATATTATTCTCTTCTTCTTGAAAAAATATTATATATATATTCTAACCTCTTTCCCTGACTCCAATGGATAAGTCACTACTATTGTTCTTTTAATTGGTCACAGTAATTATACTTTTATTTAATATTAGTTACATATTTTTACAGTGCATTTTCTATTTTATATTATGCAGTTAACAGTTTTAAATAAATCATTCTTATTGAAATTAATTTATGCTTTTCTTAACTAAAAATATTCTTCAGAAAATGCTAAAAGTAGAACCTAAATAAGATCCCACTCTAAAGTTGAATTCAAGTTACTTTTATTATAAGAATAACACAATTTTAGAAATATTTCTAGAGCAGGATGGCTGAATAAGATGTTTTTTATACTATCATAGCATATATTATATATCATCTTTATTAAAGTATGGATATTAAAAACTGCAAGTGCCCTCTGACATTTCTTCTATGAGCATGTGTTGTTGACTTCTGATTTGTAAAGGAAACTGTTCACTTTTTGCTTGATGTCAATGAACATTATTAAACTAGCATTTAAAAACTGATGTTACTTTCTATTTTGCTATTTGTTAATTTAAACATCTGCATTTATGTGTAAGCTTTTATAATTTCAATTATCTTCCAAAGTTGTTAACTTTCATTATGCTAATTTAGATTAATGTATTGTATCTTAATGTAAAAGTCTTTGATTCAATTATTCACACATGCATCATACATGCACCAAACTTGACTATTTTTATTTACCTTAGTCAACTGGTTACTACTTATGACTTCATATTGGTTATTTATTTTTCAGGTGATGGTATAATTAAAACCACTTAGAAATCTGCATATGAAATCTTGTTTATCATATAAAGATAATAAATAATTCAAAATCCTATGATTTTCCAAGACCAGCCTTAGACATAGCAAAACCATCAAGTGCCACAAATATGTGTTATTTGTGAAGTGCAAAAATGTTTATTTTTCTCTATATTATAATCAGACTTTAATAAACCATGGATCATGACATTACAATGGTGTCACCAACTCAATGGACATGAGTTTGAGAAACTCCAGGTGACAGTGAAAGATAGGGAAGCCTGATGAACTGCAGTTCATAGGGTCTTGCTCTTATCTCTTGTATGGCAAACATATTCATCTTGGCATCATTCAAAGTTTAATTTTTGGTTCTTTAAAATAGAAGACCCTTGAAAATGAAAAGCGTTTCATTTTGAGGTTATTGTCCCTGCTTTAAATATAAAAAAATAAATCTAATTTGGAACACAAAGCGACTTGTTCATTCTATTCTTTCTGAATTCATTTTGGACCTCTCTTAACAGCATGTTCTTCAAAGCAATGAATGTTTCTAATTCAACTACAGGAAGACAGAAGATGAAGGGAAAGAAATAGATATGTAAGTAAAAACTTGGCTTATAGGTCTAAATTTTATTACAACATACATCTATTTGCACAAATTTTCTTATTTTTTAAACTTCAACATAACATATATGCAGAGATTTTTGCATATTTTAAGTGTACATATACCATCCAAGTAAGGAAAGGGTACATAGCAGTACGTCAGAGCTGCCTGTATGCCAAAAGTTAACAACTATAATGATTTCTAACAGATTAATTCACATTATGGTTTCAACTATGTTTAAAATGTGTACAAATTAACTGCATACAGTTTTTCAGGTTTTGCCTCTTTTGCTCAAAGTTATGCATGTGAGATTCATGCTTATCACTGACTGAGGATCTAGCTATGCCACTGTAATTTTTGTACATTATTCTCTTGAGTAAATATATTGAAATTGATAATTTGGGACTGATACTTCAGTTTTCCAGTCTGGAACTTTTATACATCATTTTGCCATCAATATTGTTGTATGTATCTTTTGTTAAACATGTGCATACAATTTGGTTTGAAAGTTGTTTGTTTCCAGCATCACTAGATGATTTCAAAGAATTTTCCAAGGTTATAAAAATTGATTCCTCCTCAAGAAATGTGTGAGCAGTACATCCTTGCCAACATTTAGAATCGTCAGATATTTTATTCAGTTTTATTTTGTTTTAAAAGTCATTCTTAGAAGAAAGGTGGGCTTCCCTTATAGCTCAGTTGCTAAAGGATCTGCCTGCAATGCAGGGGACCCTGGTTCAATTCCTGGGTTGGGAAGATCCACTGGAGAAAGGATAGGCTACCCACTCCTGTAATCTTGTGCTTCCCTTGCGGCTCAGCTGGTAAAGAATCCGCCTTCAATGCTGGAGACCTGGGTGTGATCCCTGGGTTGGGAAGATTCCCTGGAGAAGGGAAAAGCTACCCATTCCAGTATTCTGACCTGGAAAATTTCATGGACTGTATACTCCATGGGATTACAAAGAGTTGGACATGACTGAGTGACTTTCACTTCACTTCATTAGAATAAAATGTCTTCAAACTGATATAAGGCAACTGGGAAAATCTCACAGCTAACATTATTTTCCACTTAAAATCAGGGAATAGGCAATGATGATGATCTACTATTTCTCTTCAAAATTTTACTAGAAATTTTAGCAAGAATAATAAGAAAATAAATGAAATAAAAGCCATTACAATCTACTGGGAAGAAGTATATCTGTTTTATTTGCAAACAAAGTGATTTTCTATCTTAGAACATCCTACAAAATTTACATAAAAGCTACCTGAATAAATGAGTTTAGCAAGTTTGCAGGGAACTGATTGCGTGCATGCTAAGTTGCTTCAGTTGTTTCCAACTCTGTTCTGTCCATGAGACTTTCCAAGCAAGAATACTGGATTGGGTAACTATGTCCTCCTCCAGTGGATATTTCCAATCCAAGAATCGAACCCATGTCTCTTGTCTCCTGCATTGGCAGGCAGGCAGATTCTTTACCGCCAGCACCATCTGGGAAGTTCACAGGAAACATGGCCAATATACAAAAATGCCTAGATGTTAACTTTCATTCTTTAAGAGAAATTTTACAGAGTATATAATTCTAAATTGACACAGTTTTCAGCACTACTTTTAAACAGTGGGGAGAATACAAATAATCAACCAAGGCAAGCAGGTATATTTTACCAATAACAATGTTTAGAAATTCCAGTGCTTTATGATATAAAGAGCAGAGTGGTTTCTATTCAGATCTACTATATATTTAAATTTGTTACAGACAGTGAACATACTTACTGCCTGTACAACCTCTTTGTACATTGTTGTTCTTCAGTTGCTAAATCTTGTCTGACTCTTTGAGACCCCGTGGACTGCAGCATGTCAGGCCTCCCTGTCCTTCACTATCCTGGAGTTTGTTCAGACTCATGTCCATTGTGTCAGTGATACCATCCAACCATCTAATCTTCTGTCATCTCCTTCTCTTGCTCTTAATCTTTCCAAGTATCGGTCTTTTCTAATGAGTTGGCTCTTCACATGAAGTGGCCAAAGTACTGGAGCTTCAGCTTCAGCATTAGTCTTTCCAATGAATATTCAGGACTAATTTCCTTTAGGATTGACTGGTTTGATCTCCTTCAAGTCCAAGGGACTCTCAAGAGTCTTCTCCAACACCGCAGTATTCCATCAGTATAAAGCTGTCATTCAATGACATCCAGCTTCCAAAAGTTTTGCTTAAAAGTAATTGCTATTTTTAATTATAAATATAAATACAGGTAAAATACTCCCCTTTCCCATCTTATTGGTGCTTTATAGATATCTCTGTGTGTTTGGTTTTAGTATGTGTGCATTTCATTTTATATTTGTGTTTTTCCTCAAGTATTTGTTATAGCAGCACTTTGATCATTTTAGTAAAATCTGTATTAGTCTCTGGGCTGTTATAAGGCAACTGACTTAAAGCAACAAAAATGAATTCTCTCATAGTTTAGAAGGCCAACAGTCTGCTATAACAAACACCTAAGAAAATGTGAAAGTGGGTTTGGAAATGGGTAATGGGTAGAGGATGGAAATTTTTTGAAACTCTTAATAGGAAAAGCTAGATTGCCTTGAAGAGATTGTTGATAGAAATATGGCCATCAAAGAAAATTCAGAGAAAGAATAAGAAAGAGTTAAGAGGAGTTGCATACAAAGCTTCTATTTCTTAGACAATACATTTATTGTCATGAAGAATGCTACAAGAGATATGAACATTAAGAGTACTTCTGGTGATGCCTCAGATGGAAATGAGGAATATGTTACTGGAACATGGAGGAAAAGTGATACTTATTTTTTTTTAAAAGTGGCAGAGAACTTGATGGATTTATGCTCCACTATTTTGTGGAAAGTAGAACTTGTAAGTGACAATCATGGATTTTAACTGAGAATAACTTGCAATAAAGTGTGAAATGTGTGACCTGGATTCTCCTGTTGCTTATAATAAAATGCAAAAGGTAAGAGATAAGTTGAGAAATGAACTCTTACACAAAAAACAAAACATCAGTTAATGATTTAGAAAATTCAAATCCAATCCTGTACATTCTGGAACCTAAGAATGTGGCTGGACAAACATTTGCTAATGAGACTGGTTATGTGAATTGTGGATCCAGTCAACTCTCAGAGCACCTAGGAATATAGATGTCAATAATCAGGAATGATATATTGAGTACCTTTCTGTTTGATTGTTTGGACTCCCATGAATTGTTCAGAAGACTGACATGATTTTTAGAATTATGCAAGAAGAAACATTGCCAGCCTGGCTTGAGAGGGTCAGAGACAGGATGCAATAAAGGACTCTGAGGGTAGAACCATGGATGAAGCAGCCAGAGATGACAGTTTTTCTCAGGGCAGAGAGGCTAAGGCTGCACCCCAGTGGGCCAAGAGAGCTGACAGAATAGGAAACTGAGTCACATGGTATTATTCTCAACCCTTGATATCTAATGGAATCTGCCTTGCTTGTTTTCAAATTTACTTGGAACCTGAGACCTTTTTCCTCCAATCTCTACCTTATGGAATGAAAACATCTATCCAATAAGTGCTCCAGTATTTTGTTTTAAAGGATATAACTTGTTTTGTAATTTTACAAGACTATAGATGACAAAAAATATTTTCTCTAGATGGACCATACCCAGTGCCTCTCATGTAACTAATTTAAGTGAATTTGAGCTAATTGTATTTATGTGAATTTTGGACATTGAGTTAAACTGGAATGGGCTAAAACTTTGGGGATGTTGAGATGAAGTGAATGTATTTCACACATGGGAAAGACATGAATTTCAGAGAGGGTAAAGAGTAGACCCTTATGGTTTGAATTGTGTTTCCCCAAAAAGATATGTTGAAGTCCTCAGATTAAAATATACTCATGTATAAGCCAGGGGCTTCCTAGCTAGCACTAGTGGTAAGAACCTGCCTGACAATGCAGGGGACATAGGAGAAATGGGTTCAATCCCAGGCTTGGGGAGATACCCTGGAGGAGGGCATGGCAACCCACTCCAGTATTCTTGACTGGAGAATCCCTTGGACAGAGGAGCTTGGTGGGCTACAATCCATAGAATCACAAAGAGTCACGCATGACTAAGGAGACTGAGCATGTACATGCACATGGACAAGCAGAAAGGCATGCATAACAGCTATCTACAAAATGATTTTTGTTTTAAAATACAATGTGCATGACCATCAGTACAATCAATAGCAATCAGTTTGGTTTTTAACATAAATAAAATTGCTACAGAGGCTTGCTCATCTCCATACAGTTTATAACATATTCTCATTCCCAGGATAAATTTTATTATAATAATATATTAATATAATCAAATAACATAATTTATTAACATAACTATTCAGTTTGATCACTGTAGCAAAGATAAATTACCTGGCAGCTTAATATCACTATAGCTAGAATAATTTGGGGAGAAGGCAATGGCACCTGACTCCAGTACTCTTGCCTGGAAAATCCCATGGACAGAGGAGCCTGGTAGGCTGTAGCCCATGGGGTCGCTACAAGTCGGACATGACTGAGCAACTTCACTTTCACTTTTCACTTTCATGCACTGGAGAAGGAAATGGCAACCCACTCCAGTGTTCTTGCCTGGAGAATCCCAGGGACGGCGGAGCCTGGTGGGCTGCTGTCTATAGGATCGCACAGAGTCGGACACGACTGAAGCGACTTAGCAGCAGCAGCAGCAGAATAATTTTACTCAAAACTTTTAGGATGTTTCAGGCACACACCCACCTGCCAAATTTGTAATCCAGGACAACCTCGAAGCAGTAACCAAGAACCAAGCCTCAAAGTTTATTTTGAAATTTAAAAATGGTATTTTGCAATTGCTTCCCTCAAACTGATATGAATACATTTTTAGTATGTATTTTCAAGATGGCCATAAGATTTTATCTGGCAAAGGCAACTGCATTAACAACTAGAAAACAAATAAGGTAAAAACAAATGAATAAAAACAATCAGCCTCCTAGACTTTGTATTTTCAACTGGGTCCCTTATGAACCATTTTATTCAGAGACAGAGGAAATTATTTCACAATAACTTTATATGATACTTTTCATTATTTAGAAATTCCATTGTCTTTATCATGTCTATCGGTAGTGAAAGACAAAAGAAGAAATAATGCTTGGAAAATTATTTGAAGCATTCACTGCCATGACCTAAGGTATCATCCTTAACTTCCTTAACTATCAAAAATTCACTGACTGAAAATCATAGGTCATCATTCTCTTAACTCTAACCCAGTGATATTAGCGATTATATATCCAAAAACTGTCATTTTTTAAAGGTTTATTGCAATATACAAAAACTTATCACCAACAGATCTAGGTAGCTTTACTTCCAGATGTTCAAGCTGTTTTTAGAAAAGGCAGAGGAACCAGAGATCAAATTGCCAACATCTGCTGGATCATGGAAAAAGCGAGAGAGTTCCAGATAAACATCTATTTCTGCTTTATTGACTATGCCAAAGCCTTTGACTTTGTGGAGCACAATAAACTGTGGAAAATTCTGAAAGAGATGGGAATACCAGACCACCTGATCTGCCTCTTGAGAAATCTGTATGCAGGTCAGGAAGCAACAGTTAGAACTGGACATGGAACAACAGACTGGTTCCAAATAGGAAAAGGAGTACGTCAAGGCTTTGTATTGTCACCCTGCTTATTTAACTTTTATGCAGAGTACATCATGAGAAACGCTGGGCTGGAGGAAGCACAGCTGGAATCAAGATTGCCGGCAGAAATATCAATAACCTCAGATATGCAGATGACACCACCCTTATGGCAGAAAGTGAAAAAGAACTAAAGAGCCTCTTGATGAAAGTGAAAAAGGAGAGTGAAAAAGTTGGCTTAAAGCTCAACATTCAGAAAACTAAGATCATGGCATCCAGTCCCATCAATTCATGGCAAATAGATAGGGAAACAGTGGAAACAGTGGCTGATTTTATTTTTCTGGGCTCCAAAATCACTACAGATGGTGATTGTAGCCATGAAATTAAAAGACACTTACTCCTTGGAAGGAAAGTTATGACCAACCTAGACAGCATATTAAAAAGCACAGACATAACTTTGCCAACTAAGGTCCATCTAGTATGGATGTGAGAGTTGGATTATAAAGAAAGCTGAGCACCGAAGAATTGATGCTTTTGAACTGTGGTGTTGGAGAAGACTCTTGAGAGTCGGTTGGACTGCAAGGAGATTCAACCAGTCCATCCTAAAGGAGATCAATCCTGGGTGTTCATTGTAAGGACTGATGTTGAAGCTGAAACCAATATTTTGGCCACCTGATGTGAAGAGCTGACTCATCTGAAAAGACTCTGATGTTGGGAAAGATTGAAGGCAGGAGTTGAAGGGGATGACAGAGAATGAGATTGTTAGATGGCATCACCGACTCAATGGACATGAGTTTGGGCAAATTCTGGGAGCTGGTGATGGACAGAGAGGCCTGGCGTGCTGTGGTTCATGATGTTGCAAAGAGTCTGACATGTCGGAGCAACTGAACTGAACTAAAGGAAAACCTCAGAAACAATGTAAAAATACTCTTGAACCTCTTTGGAAAAGATCATACCTGGTCTTACTAACCCAGCAATTATCTTTGAAAGCCCTGGATTTACATTTCCAAAGTCACAATGCATCATACGCCCATGAACCAGCTGTCCTCAATGATTGGAAATGTAAAACTGACATTCTTTACAGATTCTCTAAAAGCAGATAGCTTCATAAAGAATTCAGTTTTTCCAAAAATTTTGAGTCACATTTCTGACTCCTAAGACTTTCAGACACTGATTCTGAATACAAGGGAATCCGAATTGCTGTCTCTTTCTCCATTTTTTTAAAAATAATTATCCTTCATTATCAAAAAGTCTGCAAACAATAAATGCTCTAGAGGGTGTGGAGAAAAGAGAATGCTCTTGCACTGTTGGTTGGAATGTAAACTGATATAGCCACTATGGAACATGGTATGGTGATTCCTTAAGAAACTAGGAATAAAACCACCATATGACCAGCAATCCCACTCCTAGGCATATATCCTGAGGAAACCAAAATTCAAAAAGACACATATATCCCACTGTTCATTGCAGCACTATTTACAACAGCTAGAACATGGAAACAACCTAGATGTCCATCAAGAGATGGATAAAGAAGTTTTGGTACATATACACAATGGAATATTATTCAGCCATACAAAGGAACACATTTGAATCAGTTCTAATGAGATGGATGAATCTAGAGCCTATTATACAGAGTGAAATAAGTCAGAAAGAGAAAGATAAATATTGTATTCTAACATATATATACAGAATCTTAAAAAAATTTTATTGAAGAATTTATTTACAGAGCAGCAAAGGAGAAACAGACATAGAGGATAGACTTATGGACATGAGAAGATGGGAGAAAGGGGGAGATGTATTGAAAGAGTAACATGGAAACTTACATTACCATATGTAAAATAGATAGCCAACGGGAATTTGCTGTATGGCTCAGGAAACTCAAACAGGGGCTCTGTATCAACCTAGACGGGCGGCCTGGGGAGGGAGACAGGAGGGAGGTTCAAAAGGGAGAGGATATATGTATACCTATGGCTGATTCATGTTGAGGTTTGACAGAAAACAACAAAATTCTGTAAATCTATTATCTTTCAACTAAAAATAAACATATTTTTTAAAAAGCTAAAAAAATAACTATCTTTTTAAACCATCTGTTGTGGTTTAAAAATATAAAATTTATTAAGCATCAAGGATGAAAATTCTTAAGATTTTTTCCTTTTATTTATAAAACTTTATTTAGTTCCTAAATGTTTGGCATTTGACATTTGATGGTTAGAATAAAGAAATAAAGAGAAAGAAATGAAACCTTGGAAATCTGGCCACTGTGGCTTTTCTAAACTGGAGAATTCAGGGCTTAGGATTTCTTTTTTTCTTTCTTTTTTTTTTTTTGGTGAGCATTAATAAAAGTTAGTATTTCTAAAGGAAGCACTTCAAGGTGTATTCACGATCCACTTCTTGTATTCCTTAGCACTGCAATTCTGTATTGTATCTTATCCAGACCCGTGAGTGTTTTTATCTGAGAACTAGTCAGTATCTGATGAATGAATTCACTAGGGAAAAAAAAAATTACACTTGAAACTCTAACATTCTTATACTCATGGACTTCACTTGTTCTTCAGACTTGGATTCCTAGTTAGAGGTGAGAAACTGGACTCTGACATTGAGCATAAAAATGGTTTCTCTGAGGAAAATGCTGGTAAAAAAATAAATGTAAAAGTCTCTAAAAGACTAAAACTGTTTCAATAGGACCCCTGAAAAACTTGTCTTCAACTATTCCTTCCCATCAAAATTTTGCTAAATTCAAGATGACCTAAATTCAATAGCTGATAAATTGCAACCACAGCTTTGCTGCTCTGCCCTCCTGTCCTATAATTAATGATACTTTAATTTTCATAAATATTGAGAATTTCCATAGTGAACTTAGAGCAAAACTAAATTTTGACTTATCTCCTTCTCTCTGTCATACAATATATTTAAGCATCTTGCTTACCTCCCTCACATTCATAACAAAGTTGATCTCATTTAGCAATATTTAGTATAAATTTGACCTAATGATTTGGCTTTTCACCTTTCACAATAGATAATGGTCATTTGGGTTGGTCACCAGGAAGAACAGCAAAAAATGAACAAGCAACAAAGAATTTCAGTTACACAACAAGGCAAAATATTCCATTACCAATTCTTCAAAGTAGATAGCCTAAAGAAAATTCTGAAAGTACATTCTAAACAGAAATCCAGTGTACATTGTGTGGTTTTGGGTTTATCATAGCTAACAGACTAGGACATTGGGACTGGGTTTTGTCTTAATGCAGGGTTGTAGATCAAAACAAGGAAAGAATGTACTGGTGGATAAAATTTTTATTGTAGATTTCTGTAGGACTATTCTTATAAGAAATTGAAAACACTAAGTTTTTACAGAGATAAAATTTAACTAACTTGTGTTATACAGATGATTTTGGAAACAGTGAATGATGGCTTGAAAATATATTAGAAGAAGACAGTGTAGGGGAAGATGATGTACACATGCTCATGGTAGTGTTTCAGTGAACTGACACCTTCCTATACACTAAATCTGAGAGCTAGCAAAGATTAGGGGGAAAAAAAATAACCCAGAATCATGTCTAGGTATGATCTGTTCTCTTTGCAAAAGGGCTGAAATTTTTTTGAGGAACAAGAATTATATCAAGGCAAACTAGTCCTCATATTTCAGATAAGTGTTTGTTGGCATCCTATCAGTCAGTCAGTCAGGTCAGTTGCTCAGTCCTGTCCGAATCTTTGCGACCCCATGAATTGCAGCATTCCAGGCCTCCCTGTCCATCACCAACTCCCAGAGTTCACTCAAACTCATGCTCATCAAGTCAGTGATGCCATCCAGCCATCTCATCCTCTGTCATCCCCTTCTCCTCCTGCCCTCAATTCCTCCCAGCATCAGAGTCTTTTCCAATGAATCAACTCTTCGCATGAGGTGGCCAAAGTATTGGAGTTTCAGCTCCAACATCAGTCCTTCCAATGAACACCAAGGACTGATCTCCTTCAGAATGGACTGGTTGGATCTCCTTGTAGTCCAAGGGACTCTCAAGAGTCTTCTCCAACTCCACAGTTCAAAAGCATCAATTCTTCGGCACTCAGCTTTCTTCACAGTCCAACTCTCACATCCATACATGACCACTGGAAAAACTATAGCTTTGACTAGACGGACATTTGTTGGCAAAGTAATGTCTCTGCTTTTGAATATGCTATCTAGGTTGGTCATACCTTTCCTTCCAAGGAGTAAGCGTCTTTGAATTTCATGGCTGCAGTCACCATCTGCAGTGATTTTGGAGCCCATAAAAATAAAGTCTGAGACTGTTTTCACTGTTTCCCCATCTATTTCCCATGAAGTGATGGGACCAGATGCCATGATCTTCATTTTCTGAATGTTGAGCTTTAAGTCAACTTTTTCACTCTCCTCTTTCACTTTAATCAAGAGGCTTTTTAGTTCCTCTTCACTTTGTGCCATAAGGGTGGTATCTGTGGTAAGCTGCAAATCCAGCCTTCATCCTCATACCATACTAAGTGTGGGGAACTTCGACACATTTGCTTCATTTTTTCAAGTTCAATGGCCTTAGGCAATGCCTCTTTAGCCAATATCTACTGTGGAGAGCTGTTCCAATTCCTTTTTTGCCCCTTGAAAATAAATCCTACTTGCTAACTTACTTCCTAATTTATCATATATTATTATTTAAGGCACCATATATTATTTAAGGCAGTATATCATTTATCTGGGAAAATAAGTTGACTTGTTAATGTACTCACTTTTAGAAAACAGTCGGCCTTTATATCAAAGCAGTACTTCTTGGTCATGTCTAAATTATATAACAATCCACCTGAGACTTTATTGTAAGATTGCATGTACTAGTTTTAGGATCACAATCAGTGACTGGATAATTTATCAAATCAATTTATCATTTATAATATGGGAATAATTTAATATGCAGGTATGCATATATACGGGCTTCCCAGGTGGCTCAGTGGTAGAGAATCTGCCTGCCAAATCAGGAGACTTGAGACACAGGTTTAATCTTTGGGTCGGGAAGATCCCCTTGACTAGGAAATAGCAACTGACTCCACTATTTCTGCCCAGAATATTCAATGGACAGAGGAGCCTGGCAGGCTACAGTCCTTGTGATCAATAAGAATAGGATACAACTGATCACATGAGCATGCACGTATATATATATTTATATACATAGCTGTTTATAGAACTATTTTGGTAATGAATGCTAAAGAAATGTTTAAGTGGTTTATAAAAAATATCATGGTAATGGGTACTAAATAAATACTTAAAAGGTTTACCAAAAAAAATTTTTTTGCATATGCTTTTTTTTTTTTTTTGCAATAAGCTTTTGCAAACTAAATAGAAAAATACCATGGTCTCTAAGGTAAGAAAAATCCATATGCTCAGCTTTAAGGGTATTTCATTATATACTACAACTGGAATTATGAATAATCAATTGATCATATTTATAAAAAATAATTATGTATATATATTTGTGCAAACTACTCCTGAAATATAAACCTAAAATTAATTTGTGTTTGTAGGCTTTTTTTTGCTAATTTAGAATATGTTTTACTTTTATATGCACAATTTTTAACAGTATAACTTGTGTACATATGTATTCAAATCTCTATTTTTCTCAGTTCTTAAAATATTCCAGGCATATGTCTCAAAGTCACTATATTCATGACTACTTGGGAATTTAGATCATGCTGCTTCTTTCTGCCTTTGGGTGTTATTTTATACACAAAATTTTCACTGGAAAAAATTTGGTTTCAGTGCTCTCTAAAGGTACTGTAAAAATTGCACTGTTGGTGGGAATGCAAACTAGTACAGCCACTATGGAGAACAGTGTGGCGATTCCTTAAAAAAACTGGAAGTAGAACTGCCTCATGACCCAGCAATCCCACTGCTGGGCATACACACTGAGGAAACCAGAAGGGAAAGAGACACGTGTACCCCAATGTTCATCACAGCACTGTTTATAATAGCCAGGACATGGAAGCAACCTAGATGTCCATCAGCAAATGAATGGATCAGAAAGCTGTGGTACGTATACACAATGGAGTATTACTCAGCCATTAAAAAGAATACATTTGAATCAGTTCTAATGAGGTGGATGAAACTGGAGCCTATTATACAGAGTGAAGTAAGCCAGAAAGAAAAACACCAATACAGTATACTAACGCATATATATGGAATTTAGAAAGATGGTAACAATAACCCTGTATATGAGACAGCAAAAGAGACAGCAAAAGAGACACTGATGTATAGAATAGTCTTTTGGACTCTGTGGGAGAGGGAGAGGGTGGGATGATTTGGGAGAATGGCATTGAAACATGTATAATATCATATATGAAACGAGTTGCCAGTCCAGGTTCAATGCATGATACTGGATGCTTGGGACTGGTGCACTGGGACAACGCAGAGGGATGGTACGGGGAGGGATGAAGGAGGAGGGTTCATGATGGGGAACACATGTATACCTGTGGCGGACTCATTTTGATATACAGCAAAACCAATACAATATTGTAAAGTTAAAAAAAAAATTTCATGTTGTGATAATCTTTCAAAATTATAGGTAAAATACTTATTAAAGACCCTGAATGTAATGACACATATACTTATTTTTAGATGTATCAGTAGTTAAAGAGAATAGGAAGAGTAATGGAAAGAAAATATTTACTTGGATCATATTTAATAATGTTTGATACACATAATAAAATAATGAATTATACTGTTTAATGAATAAATCATCAACACCACCCTGAATCAAGAAATAAAATATCAACAGCAACTCACAGTCCTCTTCCTTCACCTCATGACTATTTCCAAGCACAAACTTAGCTACTCTTAGAAGTTACCATTACATTGATCTTGTGATACTCATTTTCTTACTTGCCTCTATGGTTTTCCTGTGTATTTATCCTTAAAACTTTAGAGTTTAATACTATTACTGAACATTTTACATAGAGATTCCATACTCTAGGCAGTCATTTTTCTTTGTCCTTTCAACTGACAATATATTTTTAAAATTCTTTCAATTGTTTTATGTAACGAGTTTATTTTCACTGAAATGCAGTCTTGGTTTGTTTTTAATTTTCTTGATATTTATAAATTAATAACAACTTATATATTCACTCTGTTTAAAAAATTTTCCCTATTTCAGAATCTTTCTCTAATTATTCTTATACATCCATCCTGGTACTCTAAATTCTGCTAACTTTATTATGCTGCTGCTGCTGCTGCTGCTGTTTAGTCGTTAAATCGTGTCCAACACCTCGCTACTCCATGGAATGTAGCCCATCAGACTGCTCTGTCCATGGGAATTTCCAGGTAGTAATACTGGAGTGGGCTGCCATTTCTTTAGTATGAGGAGTGGAATAGCTTGATTTTAGGGAATTCACATGTTCACCATTCTTGTATAAAGCCAAACCGTTTCCAATTTAAGTTTCTACTATTAGTGCATCCATGTTAAAACATTTCTGCTTTCTACCAGTCTTGGGCTTGTCAGTATTTTTAAATCATTAGCCCATCAACATATACGAAAAGGCATCTTAACAGTTTTTATCACAGGAATTGCATTTAACATCCTAAGGCTGTAAAATTCTAATTTGAATTTATACCTGCTTAACTTCCATCATATATACAACTCTGCCTCTTCATTACTCTTTACACTTCACTTTCAGTCACCAGTGTCACATCCTGGATCATTTTCCTTTTCTCCCCCTTAGTATTATCCAACCAGTGATAAATGCCTCTCCTCTTAAAAGATAATTGTGTGCAGTATAAATGTCCAATTTAGGAATGATTTTCTTTCAATATACAAAATATATTATTCCATTCTTTTTTCTTCTTCTTTTACTGTAGAGAAGTCAATGTAGCTGGTACTTCTAAATAATTCTTTTTTAATTCTTTGGCTTTAAGATTTATTTTCTTTTCTCTTTTGGGGTTTTTAGACCACTTGTACTCTGGAAATAGTATGCAATTTATTGGAAAAGTCATTCAACAATGAGCTTATAGTCAAGCTCTTCGATGGAAATTCCATGCTTCCCATTATCTGCAAGCATCTGCTATTATTAAGTGTTGGAACAGTTTCCTTACCAATTAGTTTAAACAGATTTCTACTTCACCTCTTCTTAATTTACCTCATTAGAGTAACTTGGTCATTGAATCCAGCTCTTTTCAGAAAGTGACCATCCCATCTCAGTTAGAGACACATGAGTGAATTCTATCCCACCCATTTCATTCCTGGAGATGATACATCTTTCTACTATCACCAACCTCACAACAGCCTGGTTGACACACTCTTCATATGAAAATATAGTCAAAAGGCGGCAAATGGACTCAAAATTACTTCCAATTGTGCTTTATGAAAATGATGTTTTCTTCCATCTTACCCTTTTTTGTTAAAAGTTTAGCTGTGAGCAATTTATTGGAGAAAAAATTAGTTACAGATACTGAAATGTGACACAGGGATACTATCTAGTATCTGTCTTAGATAAAGAGGACAGATTGCACTCAATGCCCTCAGGCAGTCCCTCCAAATACAAGAACTAGGTTCAGTTACACAAACTGAGTAACTGGTTATTACAAAGTTTACCAATTGGCTGGCAGGCTATGCTGACCGCACTATCAACCTGTGACCTGCAGCTGATTAAATCCCAACAAAATAAACATGTTCTTCACAGATTACCATATGCACCTTTTGAATCATATTTCTTTTGGGAAAACCAATCATTAATCACCTTTCTTCCCTAAACACAACTGTTTCCACCTTAGAGATGACCTTAAGAGACCTCACATATCTAAGAAACTCCCCCATGTAGATCAATTATCCCTCAGTTGGCTGGGAAAATCTATAGAGAATATAATTTTGTTTGTTTGCTTGGGGAAAATTCCTAGAAGGATAACAGATTCATAATTTGTGTACCCACTATGGCCATTATTCTTTACAGTGGTGGCGGTTTAGTCGTTAAGTTGTATCCAACTCTTGCAACCCCATGGGCTGTAGCCTGACAGGCTCCTCTGCCCAGGGGATTCTCAGGGCAAGAATACTGGAGCGGGCTGCCATTTCCTTCTCCAATTCTCTACAACAGAGTCATCCAATCAGAAAAGATGATATAAAATCTATCCCTTACTATAGCTTAACAAAAGTTGGGTCCTTGAAGGCATTCAGGTCAACTTCAAATAAATGGCTAGGATTCTGATGAGAATTGTGCTATACTTCCTCCTCAGAAGCCAAAGTAGAGTTTGCACCATTACAAATGTGTTTTACTGCATCTTGAGAAATGGCCCAGGCCAAGTGGAAAGATCAATACAGAACTTTAAGGAAAAAGATACCTGAATTTCCAAAGTAGATGCTGATGATTTACGGTCATTCAGCTGGCTGTGAGTTGTTATGCCTTTCTAATATAATATTTCTGGAAAATTCTTAGTTATTGTCTTTTCTAATATTGTCTCTGTCCCTTGTCTTTTTTGCCTATAGCTCTCATTAAACAATATAGACTTCATTCTGTCCTGCACATTTTCATTACTGCTATCCCATACTTTTATTGTTTTGAGTCTGAATGCTCTATCTAGATGATTTATTGTGACCTAATGTCCAATATTTTTTTGTCTGCTAAAATACTTTTTTTTTTTTTTTTTTAGCTGCACTGCACAGAATGCAGGATCTTAGTTCCCTGACAAGGGATTGAACCCATGCCCCTTGCAAAAGAAACACAGATTCTTAACCACTTAATACCCAGGGAAATCCCAGTCTGCTGTCAAAATTAATCACTGAGTTTTGATTTGGTCATATATTTTTAAAAAATACTTATACAAGTTTTATTTGAATATTTTTCAAATCATCTAATTCTTATTCTCTGCAAATATGGCCAAGGTTTGTCTTTTTAACATCATAAAAATTATTTATTTTTACAATCTGTGTCTGATAGTTCCAGTAGGCACAATGATGATTTAGATACCTCCTTGACCAGATTTGATATCTGATTTCCCTTGGTTCTCCCAGAATGTGTCCTTAGGGTGTTAAATCATATGGAAGTCTGTATTTGTCTTTAAGTTTCTGAGGCTTGGGATGGGGTATATTTATTTCGGTTCAAGTTTACCCTAGGAGTGCAACCTTAATTTAGGGAATTTGCACTTGGCTTAGTAACCTTACAAGGCTTTATGCTTATACTTCAATCTCCCTTGCCCTATTAGATTCTCAAAAGCTCAATTACTGCAAGATTGGCATATGAGCTCAGGCTCTATGTATACTTAAGAGTGAATTCTTGCCTTCTGTTATATTTTGCCTGATGATTTCTTGTTATTTTATCAGTCTTTGATTTATCAGTAAGATTTGTAAAGATTTTTTAATCCAACATCTTTAGTTGTTTTCAATGGATAAATTAGTCTGAATAATGTTGAATGCCATTAGAGGAACAGTTTGCTAGAAAATGATTTACCTTAATATTGTTTGATTATTGGTTTTAGTTTACCATTAGCTGGGCACTTAGCACACACTAGACATTGTGCAAAGCAGGTTTCTGTTCTTAATTGCTGCAAAAATTCTATGGTATAAAATATTAAAAAGAGCCTTTGCCCAATGTCGGTATATGCATAAAGAAAAAAACCTACAAGGAAAAAACACATGTGGAGTATGGAAACATGCTTTATTTAGATTTCTCAGTTACTTAATTATCAAAAGGATAGATATATATGTATGCATACATTCAGTTCAGTCACTCAGTCATGTCCGACTCTTTGCGACCACATGGACTGCAGCACAACAGGCTTCCCTGTCCATCAACAACACCCACATCATACTCAAACTCATGTCCATCGAGTCAGTGATGCCATACAATCATCTCATCCTCTGTGGTCCTCCTCTCCTCGTGCCTTCAATCTTTCCCAGCATTGGGGTCTTTTCCAACGAGTAGGTTCTTCACATCAGGTGGCCAAAGTATTGGAGTTTCAGCTTCAGCAACAGTCTTTCTGATGAATATTCTGGACTGATTTCATTTAGGATTGACAGGTTTGATCTTCTTGCAGGCCAAGAGACTCTCAAGAGTCTTCTCCAACACATTTGGCACTCAGTCTTCTCAACAGTCCAACTCTCACATCCATACATTACTACTGGAGAAACCATCACTTTGACTAGACAGACCTTTGTTAGCAAAGCAATATCTCTGTTTTTTAATATGCTGTCTAGGTTGTCATTGCTTTTCTTCCAGGGAGCAAGTCTCTCTTAATTTCATGGCTGCAGTTACCATCTGCAATGATTTTGGGGCCCAAGAAAATAAAGTTTCTCATTATTTCCACTGTCTGCCCATCTAGTTGCCATGAAGTGATGGGACCGGATGCCATGATCTTAGTGTTCTGAATTCTGAGTTTTAAACCAACTTTTTCACTCTCCTCTTTCACTTTCATCAAGAGTCTCTTTAGTTCCTCTGCACTTTCTGCCATAAGGGTGGTGTCATCTGTATATCTGAGGTTATTGATATTTCTCCCAGTAATCTTGATTCCTTCTTGTGCTTCATCCAGCCCAGTGTTTCTCATGATGTACTCTGCATTTAAGGCAAACAAGCAGGGTGACAATATACAGCCTTGGTGTACTTCTTTCCTGATTTGTAACCAGTCTGTTGTTTCATGTCCAGTTCTAACTGTTGCTTCCTGACCTGCATACAGATTTCTCAGGAGGCAGGTAACGTGGTCTAGGATTCTCATCTCTTGAAGAATTTTCCAGAGTTTTGAGACCCACACAGTAAAAGGTTTTGGCATAGTCAATAAGCAGAAGTAGAAGATTTTCTGGAACTCTCTTGCTTTTTTGATGATCCTGTGGATGTTGGCAGTTTGATCCCTCGTTCCTCTGCCTTTTCTAAAACCAGCTTGAACATCTGAAAGTTCATGGTTCATTTACTGTTGAAGCCTGGATTGGGAAATTTTGAGCCTTACTTTGCTAGCGTGTGAAATGAGTGCAATTGTGCAGTTGTTTGAACATTCTTTGGCATTGCCTTTCTTTGGGATTGGAATGAAAACTGACCTTTTCCAGTCCCGTGGCCACTGCTGAGTTTTCCAAATTTGCTGGCATATTGAGAGAAGCATCACTTTCACAGTATCATCTTTTAGGATTTGAAATAGCTCAACTGGAATTCCATCACCTTCACTAGCTTTGTCTGTAGTGATGCTTCCTAAGGCCCACTTGACTTTGCATTCCAGGATGTCTGGCTCTAGGTGAGTGATCACACTATTGTGATTATCTGGTCCATGAAGATCTTTTTTGTATAGTTCTTCTGTTTATTCTTGTATATATGTATGCATCAGATCAGATCAGTTGCTTAGTCATGTCCGACTCTTTGCGACCCCATGAATCGCAGCACGCCAGGCCTCCCTGTCCATCACCAACTCCCAGAGTTCACTAGACTCACGTCCATTGAGTCAGTGATGCCATCCAGCCATCTCATCCTCTGTCGTCCCCTTCTCCTCCTGCCCCCAATCCCTCCCAGCATATCCATATATACCCATATATGGATATCCATATATATCCATACATATATATATATCCATATATATCCATACATACATATATATATGCATATCTGTATATATATATATATATATCCATATATATGTATATGTATGTATACATATATATATATCCTTATATATAAAAGAATACTATATAGGGTACACCATTATGATGAGTCCTTTCATTGGTCTGGAAAAATCTAGTATTTGAAACTTTACCTATTAAAACAAATGAAAGATATTAAAACATTCAAGATATTAAAATCTATTTAAAAGATATTAAAACATATTGACATAACAGTGGCAATAAGTAACAGCAAGGTGCAAAATACAGATAGAGCATGTAATTAGGAGACCCATCATTCTAAATTGAATACTTAGTTATGGAGCTTCATTCAAGTTACATAACCTATGTGTAGCCACTGTTCACCAATTGTATTATATTGGTTTTAGGCATTATTATATAGATAAAATATTCATATGGTAAATGTCAATATAAAAAGATTTGCCATACTATATTAAAAATATAGTTATTAATATTGTTACAGTGTTACTTTATTATTTATGAAATACAAATGAGTTCAGATTCATTTGTTCCAGATAATGTTTTGGTTTATAATGATTATTTCTGAAGAGATGCCAGCCATGGAACTCTCTTAACTGATTGCCATTGGCTTACTACTAAAAAATTCTTAAAAACTGTGATACTCATACGGAGTCAATAATAAATCAGCAAAAATTATAATTTACACAAACTGAATGTGGGAGACCTGTATCAACAAGCATAACAGATAGCTTCTGTTGAAATGAAACTAATGGAAAAAGTCCTGAAATTACAGTAACTATCAAATGAATGAAATTCAAACACCAAACCACTTTGTACAACTGAAGAAACACGATTTCATTAAAAATATGTAGACAACTTGAAAGAGAACGGTCCCTACTATGAAATGAATTAGTGTTCAAGAAAATACAAGAGGAAGAAACAGTTGTCAAAATAATTAAACAAATTAACAGTAAGAACAACCACACAATCCTGAAGCATGAGATCAAAGAAATGGAAATCATGAGAAAAACAAAAATCACGTAAAAGGTAGATCCAAGAAATGAATCATATGTATAAAAGGAATTTTGCAAGACAGGAAGACAGGTAGGTATAATTGGAGTGATACCCTACAGAAAGGCTTAAGTCCAGTAACTGAATGGATAAACCAAGTCTCTAGTGAAACTAATGACAATAAAATAGAGATACATACTCATTTCCTTTTAAATTCCTAAATATACAGGTTAAAGTAGGAAAAAAAGAAAAAAGCATCTCCTATGTTTTTAAAAATCTTGGTTCAGAAAGAAAATCAGTCTTTTCTATTCAGAATTCACACTGGTAACCAGAGAAAAGGGAAATCAATGAAACAGTGTTTTAAAGATAAAGGTACCTGATTTTCAAGTTGTTATTTTTCATGTTTAATGATACAATAAAATCTTGACAAAAATGCAAGATTTCATCGCACAGCTTAAGATTCATTTGTCTCATCTGTGAGTTGTCTTTGGAGTGTTGTGATACACAAAGATCTTGAAGAGCAGACATTTTAAGAAGGAGAAGATAAAAACTCCCTGGAGCAGGAAATAACCATGAGTACTGACTGGAGGTCATTGTTTTAATGAATAAACACACACACACACACACAAATGACATTCTTGACATAAAGAAACATAAAAAAAAAAAAAAAAAAAACTTTTTATTGACCTAAAATTAAGGCTTAAACACCATGACAGCATGAGTTAGGGTATGAATAGGGGTTAGAGTTGGAAAGTAAATGCATTCTAGACTCTCTAACCTAGCAACAGACTCATAGAAGATGCCAAATAAATTACAGCTATGAAAAAAAAAAAAAAGCAACTTTAACAGAAAGTTTCTGTGTGGCAGTAAGGGAGATATCATTTCCTGGGTAAAGCAGATGATTGGAGAATATATTTTCTCTTGCTTAATGAGCAGTAGTCTCCACTGCTACATACTTGATGTTTGCCATGGAGAATGACCTTTTAGCTAATTTTGACAGGGCTCCTAAAGTTCCTTTTAATATCAGCATTGATTTTGATGACATCAAGTTCGAACATCCATCAAGGTCAACAAGAGGTGTATCAGTAGAAATTGAGGAATCTGGATTGCAAATATTCAATTTCAAGTTGTTTTTGTGTGAATTCACAAAGATGTTTTAGTAAGCCAAAGCTACCTAAACATTGCATTGACCAAACCCATGCCATATATTATTTGTAAATGTTGTAAGGTACACTTTTATGTATGTACACACATGTCAGTTTTACCACAGACACACAAACATACATATGTATATTTTACATACAATGTATAAATGATTCATCTAAATATATGTGTGTATATATATAGACCTTAAATATATATTCAATTATACTAAACAACTTTCACTTTACTTCCTCAATAAGAGTTTAGTTACTCTAAACTTATATTTTACGCTTGAAATTCAGAAGACTCCTGTTAAATACATCTATTTGTACACCATATAGACCCATGTCAAGATTATTAAGTAAACAAATACCATCCCAAATAATAACTTATTCCCACCGGGTATTTCCTTTTCAAAGAATAATGTGAACAAACAAACATTATAGATGGGTGCGTGCATGCTAAGTTGCTTCAGTCATGTCCAACTCAGTGCGACTCTATGGACTATAGCCTGATAGGCTCCTCTGTTCATGGAATTTTCAGGCAAGGATACTGGTTGCCATTTCCTCCTCCATGGGATCTTCCCAACCCAGGGATCAAACCCATGTACCTTATGTCTCCTGCACTGGCAGATAGGTTCTTTACCACTACTCCACCTGGGAAATCCCACATAGTAAGAACAATGCAGAAGAAAAAGGCAGAAAACAAAGCCGATTTTTGTATGATTTAATTGAGAGATAGGAATTCAATAACAAATGCTAAAACTTATTCCCATATAGCTACAGTTCAAATAACACTGCCACTAAATATAATTCAGCCCCATCTTTATATTCTCATATCTAGAATTAAAGTATCATTTCCCCCTGTAGAAAGTATCATTTCCTCCTTTAGAGAAAGACAGAGGAATCTAGTAACATCAGGATTTCTTGAAAAGTCAGGATGTTTAATTAGCTGATTTAATTTTTTTGTAGGATAACTTTTAATCCATGTTAACTTATTTGAATACAAAGAAATTATGGTAGTAAAAGGATTCAGTTTCACTCCAAATAGAAGTCTTATATTACTGGGGGAATGGTTGGAGCTGTTAATTAAAGATAGTTTGAAAAGTGTGTTTTAAAGGATCTTGGAAGGCAACATGAATAATCATTGTATTTGCTTCCAGTGACCATAAGAGAAGAACCCAAATGATTCGCAGGGTAGCATTTTTGAAGACCAGTATCAATTGACAGAAGTTGTCCATGAGATTAAACCTATTCACCATCCTGATTAAAAGTGTTAATGCTTCCTTGATTTGGCAAAAATTTTAAATCAATGCCACTGGTTTTCATTTTGCTTTGCCTTTAAATTTTAGAAGTAGTAAGGGTTTGAAAGTAATGCAAGTATTTATTTAAATATTCCACATGAAACTAGTTAGTCTCAGCTCTTGTTTATTATTATATTATTATTATTCCTCATTTCAACATGTCATATGGCAAATACTCAATCAAGACTTACTTTTATCGATAGAATGGTTTTCCTTAGGAAATCTCTACGGATCCCCATTCTTTTCTGTTAAAATAGTATTGTGTAGCCATTGAAACTGAAAAGTAACCTACACCTGTGTTCCCACAATATACCTGTACTTTCTTAGTGGCTCAGAGAATAAAGCGTCTGCCTGCAATTCGGGAGACCCGGGTTCGATTCCTGGGTCAGGAAGATCCCCTGGAGAAAGAAATAGCAATCCACTCCAGCACTCTTGCCTGGAAAATCCCATGGACAGAGGAGCCTGATAGGCTACAGTCCACGGGGTCGCAAAGAGTCGGACACGACTGAGCGACTTCACACTTCACACTCCTTTCTGAGGCATCATTTATTTATATCACATCTATGTATGTATGTATTCGCCACAAATGATACATTCGACCTCACAGACAAAACATTTTGAGGACAAATTTTATAAAAAAAAAAAATTTACATGTATCAAGTGACCCTTGATATATATCCTTCATTTATCAAGTGACCATAACAGTGAAAGAAGTGTCTCCTATTGACATATGATATATTTAGCCTCTATCTGAAAAATTCACCAACAATTTCTACCTAAAGAACCTAGACAGTGAAGAATATTTTAGGTTAAAGCACATCAAATTTAAATATTCAAACATTTTCTGTCCAAAAAAAAATAGCTTTGAAATTTTGAAAAAGTTATCTCATATTAAAATTGAAAGAGTTATATTAAAACTCAACCCAAAACATTAGTTATTAAAAGATTACTTAGAGTCAATAATTATTGGAGAAGGAAATGGCAACCCACTCCGGTGTTCTTGCCTGGAGAATCCCAGGGACGGCGAAGCCTGGTGGGCTGCCGTCTATGGGGTCCCACTGAGTTGGACACGACTGAAGCAACTTAGAAGCAGCAGCAGCAGAGTCAATAATTAAAACATCTGAGCAGTTTTGGAAAGAACTAATATTTGTTTTAAAGGTTTTTTTAGATGTCGGCCATTTTTAAAGTCTTTATTAAATTTGTTACAAGATTGCTTCTGTTTCATATTTTGATTTTTTGTCCACAAGTCATGTGGGATCTTAGTTCCCTAACCAGGTACCAAACCAGCACCACCTGCATTGGAAGCTGAAGTCTTAACCACTGGAAGGCCAGGAAAGTACCAGGAAAGAACTTATTATTGAAAAATACTTTGTATCATAGTTAAGAATAAATAAATTGCAAGTATGTCTTCATTGCTACATGAGTATATTACCTCATTACCTTCGTTTCTCTTTTTCTTTCTTGTGGTATGTAACTGTGACTTGGTTTCTGACAAATTTTCACATTTTAACAAGCAAGATGATTTGCCTATGGAAATCTCATGTATTTTCATTCTGTGTAGGGCATATACTATATTAAAAGGAAAATTATTTAGAAAGAATAAAGTTTTCATAATTGTTACTTCTAAGTATAAAACCTGGATGACACCAAGAAAATTGTATTGCAAGCATTATTATACACATTCCTTATTCTTTAGCAAAAGGATATAGAGTTCTCTGGTTTCTAAATCAGTCTCATCCCATCTGACCCCATTAAAACACAGCACGACAGATCTAAACATAAGAAACTGAGACATTTGCATTGGTTTGGAAAGAATATATACCCACATGGGGACAGACAAGTGAGGTTTTTATAGTTCCAAATACGTTTTCTTATTGAATTTGCACCTGCTTAAAGCCCAGCCAAATTGTGATACATGGGCCAGTTCTATTTTCCATTTTCTTAGTGAATTAAAAGTAAAATAAATGTGCAATTGAGCCTAGACAGCAGATGGTCCGCAAAAGGTATAAACATATTGTACCATATGTCTGAATGGCACTTTCAGAAGTACTTGGCGCTGCTAGAATATTTCATTTTCAATAGACATATGAATATACATACACTACTACAATTAAAGATAAAGTGACTGATTCACATCTTACCATTTGGGAGAAGAGCAGCTTAGGAATAGGTCGTGTGCTCCCTCTGGGAAACAGCAGTTTCCTATGTTGATCCCTGATGGGATAGAGAAAAGCAAAGCCAACATAGGGTGGTAAGCTTGTGGAGAATTTTGTACCTTTAACAAGTCATGACCAAGTAAGTATATATATAAATGAGCCTCTCTCTGGTTTCAGAACTGTCTCTGGGGTAGCTGGATATCCTGGGGAAAAAAGCTGAAGGTACCTGAAGCCCTTCTTTTTAACTCATCTGATAATCATTATTGTCCCATTCCCCCATATACTTTCCTTTCTTCACTGCCTAATGGAAAAAAAAAAAAAAAAAAAAAAAAAGAGCTTTTAACCTGACAAAGTAGATAACTTTTACAGAGGGTGAAAACTGAAGTTCTGAAATGTTACCTGCCTTGACTAATAAGACCTATTATGGCAGCCAACTCCTGATCCAGGTTTTTAAGCCCATATTCAGAATGTTACATATGCTGTACCTGAACTTTCTAAAGATAAATAATATATACTTACCTCTATACTAAGGAATGTGTTAGTTTCTCTTCTTTTAGATGATAAGTGAATGTATAGGTATGGATTTTTAACTTTTTTTTTCTTGTAATTTTACCCTTGGGTGAGTTTAACCAAATATATGGCTTCAGATATTACTTCCATGACATCATTACTCATTTACGATCTAGACCTAAATATACAACAGTTATACATTCACTATGACTGTTCCATCAACAGATGTCACTAAACTAACAGGAAAATGGTGCATTTTATTACCACAGTGTCCTGGTGAGCCTTATTCAATCTAGACTCCCATGGTATAGATTTTGGCCCTAATATGCACACAAATCATGAATAAACCTTTAGTCATCTTTGTCACTTACCTCATTTCCAGCTGCCAATTCAATTTATGGATAGTTCTGTCACTGGCAAAGCTGACTGGTCTCCATGTAATCCAGGTGATGAGGTCTAACCTCTTCTTTAGGGCTTAGTCTAGTTTCATTTGGGCATCCCTGGTGGCTCAGTAAAGAATCTGCCCACCAATGCAGGAGATGTGGGTTTGATCCCTGGATCTGGAATATTCCCTGGAGAAGGGAATGACAACTCACTCTGATATTCCTGCCTGAGAAATCCCATGTACAGAGGAGCCTGGCGTGCTGCAATCCATGGGGGTCACAAAAGAGTCGGACATGACTTAGCAACTAAACAGTAACAACAACTGGTTTTTCTTACCTATAGAGTGTTGCGTGCAGAGGCCTTGCAAGTAACAAGTCCAGTTAGAGTTTCCATAGAGAAACTGTTGCACTTAACACACCAGCGCGGTGTGCCCTCAGGACAAGCACTGGGCAGTGCCTCAATTCAAGATGGCGACGGCCCTGTGCAGAGAAACTGGGCCAGGCACCTGGGTCTGGGGCGGTAAGCAACTCGCCTGCGCCTCATAGGCAAGAACCCCGCCCTCTCCTCACTGACAGAAACCTGCAAAACAGTCCCACCTGCAGCCTCTTGAGGACAGTGTTTCTTCTGGAGCAGGAGTCCCCAACCTCCAGGCTGACTAGTTCATGCTGCCAGATGAGTGGTGGCATTAGATTAGAAATAAAGTGCACGATAAATGTAACATGCTTGATCATCTCCCAACTATCCTCTGGAACCCTTGGTCCCTGGCACTGCTCTAGAGCAGGAGTTTGCATTTTTCCATTCTTTGATAAAGATCTCTTTTTCCTCTGAACTGAACTCAGTCTCATTCCATAGGCTCAAAAGACACCTGGCAGAAGAACCCTTGCTGGGGGTGGACCTGCTGATATATTCTTTCCGAATTACCTAACACAAATTTTAATAAATGCTTTAAAATGTGGAAAGTGCAAGAGAACATACGTAAATGCCTACTGTATATTTCTTTAGACGTTTTAAAATATTTTTGGGGGGGTCCAGTTCCAGGAGTTACTTAGGAGGATCCTGGACTCACCTCTTTTCAGAGACTCAACAAATCTTTCTAAAAAAAAAAAATCCCTCTCTCTAAAAAAAGAAAAATTCTGAGCCAGTTCTAGTTGAGGAGCCAATGAGAGAAAGCTCATATCTATTGAGGAGGCTGGGACACAATCTCTCCATAAGCCCCATCCCTGGCACTGAGACCTATAATCAGGAGGGAACTCCACGCTGAAAAGTGAAAGCTTTGAACTGCACTTTGGACACCCGTATTGCTGATCCTGCTGGTGACGCCAATTGTCTTGCTGTAGCCACTGCCCACACTGTTCGCTGAATGCAGGGTAGGCAAGGCGCGAGCTAAGAGGCCGGAAGGAGACTCCAGGAGCCCTAGCAATCGCAGACACACTTATTCTGTTCTGGCCGGCATGACAGCCATGCCACAAATCTCTCCTCTCATAGCTGACCCTGCAGACGTAGCCACGCAGCAGTAATGCCGCTGCTTTACAACAACACAACCTGTGACCAAATAAGTACCTCCTGAGGGGCATGCACAGTCCTATAGGTGATCTCAGTTGTTATATAAAGCTCATGATATGCATGCACATGCAATAAGTGATCTCAGCTGTTACATATCATTATTTACAAAATGTGGGGCAAAAGCGAGAGGCCATGGGGCGAGAGAGCCTGACCAAGCCATCTTCGCTAATTTGCTCTTTCCCTACAACACTTCAGCTTTTCAAACCTGCTTCTAAAAGATGAATCCCTAATACATATAGCTTTGAAATCCAAAGAGGCAGACTCAAGTCTGCAAAACCCCAAGGCTATAATAGTGTGTGAAAGGACCTAAATGGCTTGCAGGATCAGTCTCCATAGCCTTAGGGCACAGCCTGGAGACAATAGATGGGGAGGCTTATTTGCTAATCTTAGAGCATTAACCTGTCATGGAAGCATCTAATTTTCTGGCATATTGGACCTAATTCCCAGACCAAGGGATAGAGCAGGGGTCAAACCTGCACCCCTGCAGTGGAAGTATCAATTCTTAACCACTGGACCACTAGGGAAGTCCTGGGAGATATTAATATCTAATTTAATACACATTAGAGGCTGGAAGGCACCATCATCATAGTGTTCCTCTGCCTCACTACAGCATACTTATATTAATAACTCCCAGAAAGAAATTTACACAGTCATCTGGAGTCACAGTTTTTGTAACTGATACCTGGGGATCATCTCCAGACCACCCAGTTGCCCAGTTCTGGAGATCAGCATGGCTTATGCTTGTAGTCCCACAGGACTGTATACATTTGTACACTTGAAAAGCTGCTGCTTGAGCATGTATTCCCAATCAGGCTGCATCTCAATACAGACTGAGATCCTCTCTTCTGGCAAACTGAAAGATCTTGGCACACCCTCAACTACTGGGGGCCATTAAAAATAAAAATAGGCTGCTTGGCCAATTGCAGATGTTTGAAGGACAACCTAGAGCTAGGCCAGGATTAAGATTATATCCTGCATGAGGCCATTCCTTCAAGACTAGGAGAGGTGGCTCATTTATCTAACATATAAGAACTAACAGAGAGTCAAGCAAAATGAAAAAGCAATGTTCTAACAGAAGAACACAAAAAAAACCCTGAACTATTGTTTTGGTACAACTCAATAATACCATGCAATAAATGTGTTCTCTGACCTTCATTCAATTAACTTTATATCCATAGAGATATTTACATTATATAGCATGAACCACATAGTTTAGAACTATTGAAAAAATAAAACCAGGTAGGTCACAAAGGTATAAATTATATGTCTATACCATCCATCCTTATATAGGCATATGGTGAGTAATATTTTATATAAAATTAAAAATGTTCTATTTTCTTACTGTCGTTTTACTTTGCTTACAAAGAATTGCATTACCTTAGGTTATACCTCTCTCTCTAATTGAAGAAACTTCTTGTCAGCTATTATCACAGATAAACTTTTTTCTTAATGTAACAATGTTCCAAATACTGTTTCATGAAAATGACTGTCATAGTGTATACCATACAAATGTTATAGTGATTCATTCATTAGTGTATGGGCTAGGCCTCATGAAGAAATCATATAGATTATCCTAGGCTACAATAAAGCAATCCTGTTGTTGCTTCTTAATCAACAGTGTATGAATTGTTATACCTGTAAAAGATATTTCTTTTTAAAAAAAATTTAATGTAGTAATATATGTATCTAGAGAAGGGAATGTCTACCCACTCCAATATTCTTGCCTGGAAAATCCCATGGACAGAGGAGTCTGGCAGGCTACAGTCCTTGGGGTCTCAAAGAGTCAGACATGGCTCACTGACTAACACACACACACAATATATGTATATTATCTACAGTGTTTTATATCATAAAACAACTATTGTAGGTATCAACAGACAATTCCTCTTATAAATAGATGATGTAAACTTAATGATATTGACAGAGTACAGGCCTATAAACAATTTTTCTTCTTTATAATTTTCTTTTCTTTAGCTTACATTATTATAAGAATAAAATACAAAATATATGTTAACTGCTTATAGGTAAATTTTCCAGTCAATAGTAGTCTATTAGTAATTAAGTTTTGGGGAAGTCAAAATTGTGCATGGATTTTTGACTGGGCAGGGGGAGAGGTCAATGGTCCAACCTCGGTCTTGTTCAACTGTCAAATGTACCTGAGAGATAAAATAGTAGTACTCTTTTCCTTTGTACGTAAACATACTTCACTAGGGCCATGGCTGAACATCTTCTATCAGACCACTCTTCCCATACATAAAACCTATAAATTTTGGTAAACAAAAATAAACCTGAAGGCACAAAGCATAATCAAAAGCACTCAGATACTAGTTAATAAAAGTTAAACTGAGAATAAACAATAGCACTAAGTAGAGTTCCTTCTTTCACAGATAGTTTCTTGCTATTCAACCTTAGTCATATCCAAAAAGAATAAGTCAAATTCTATTAGAAAAAAAAAAAAAAGACTTAAACAATTGAAGAACTAGAAGAAAGTTTGTATTACCAGAGTCAAAGAATACTGAGAGGGAATATCTCTCAGTTAGAGTGGGAAATTAGAGGACCAGAGACAAAGAGACCCACATCTAAATATAGAATTTGCCAGATTCTGACTTACCCTTGAAGTCTGAATTACTGAGGCATATTACAAGAACTGCAGAAAAGGCTAAAAAATATTGAGATTTGAACTTCTGTACCCACAAGAGTGACAAAATTGTGGTTCGGGAAAATTGAATGCTTGCTTAAAAAGCAAAATCAATATTCATAGGAGGAACAGAAAGAACTTAAAGTAGAAACTCTAAAAATATATAAAATAAAATACTCAAAGAGTCAGACACGACTGAGCAACTGAACAACAACAATGTCAAAGATAGAAGTCAAAATTACTCAACAAATAAATACATAGGAAAATATGGCTGATTGTCTAGAAAGTAAGAAAACCAACAAAGACTAACATGAGATAACCCAGTCTGGAAATTACAGCAGAGAAAAAAAAATTATAACAAAAAATAAAGTTATAATTCTAGAATGGAAAAGTAGAATATCTAAAAGAAAGAAAAGAAAAGAAAAGAAAAACTTCACTGGATGGGCCTAGCGAACAAACAGAAATAACAAAATAGAGATCCAGTTAGCTAAGCTTGCTGCCTCTGCTGCTGCTTAGTCACTCAGTGGTATCCAACTCTGCGACCCCATGGACTGTAGCCTGCCAAGCTCCTCTGTCCATGGGGATTCTCCAGGCAAGAATGCTGGAATGGGTTACAATGCCCTCCTCCAGGGGATCTTTCCAACCCAGGGATAGAAGTCAAGTATCCCACATTGCAGGTGGATTCTTTCCCTCTGAGCCAACAGGGAAGCCCTAACATAAGCATAGCACTTAATGGAGTGCTATGACCAATGGAAATAATTCTTGCTGAAGAACAGAGGGAAAAAAAAAAAAAAAAACTTGAAAATCTAAAAGCTGCCTTCTCAATCTAATGCCTTCTCAAGAAAGCATGAGATCCTATGTTATAAACTGAATCATGTTCCCCAAAATGTGTATGTTGAAGTCCTAACAAATAGATCAATGGAAAATAGTTAGAAATGGATCCACTTTTATGTAATGATACTTTGATTTTCTAAAAGATGCCAAAGTCATCATTGGGTAAAAAAAAATCTTCAAATCATCGGAGCTGGAATAACTGAAAACCTTTTTTATAAAGAACAATTCTTTGATATTTTCTTACATATTACAAATTTATAAAAATCAATATGAAATGGATTATATATATATTATCACAAATTTGAAAACTATAACTTTTCAGAAGAAAATATTTTCACAGTTTTGGAGAATAAAAGTTTTATTTGATAGATCCAGAAACAATAGACTTAAAAAATATATTGTAAATCATAAAAATTCTGTTCATTAAAATAAATAAAACATTAAGCAAATAAATTTTAAAAGAATTTTAAATTTAAATTTTAAAATTAAGTCCAAGAAAATAATATTTGCAAAACATAGATTTGCAAGACGACTTAAACCCAGAATTATGCAACAAATTTCTACAAGTCAATAATGAAATGACAAGAAATTCAATAAACATGAGCAAAAGATTAGAACAGAAGCTTCACAAAGGAATATCTATGAATAGCAAAATGCATACTAGGAAGGCACAAAAATAATTTTTAAAAAAAGTACTCAAGACACACTCTTCCTCAAGGAAATACAAACTAAAAGCGAGATGCCAGGTATCTCTCACTAGATGGATAAAGAGACTGATAAAACCAAATGTTGCTGAAAATGTAGAGAATGCAATGCCTATATATTATTATACATGGTATATTCACAACAGGGATAAAAATGTTACTCTCAATTTAGAAAAAAAACTCAAATTTTCTAATAAAAATAAATACCTGTCTACTCTATCACATAGAAATTTCATTTGTGGCTATTGATATATTATAAATACAAACATTGTCCATAAGAAGATTTCTTGAGAATTTCATAGTCATTTTATTAATAATAGCCAGTGCTGAAAGTACACCAAATATTCTTCAGTAAGCAAATGGATAAACAAATCTCTTGAATCCCCTACATGTTATTAATATTGCAAAATGGCTTTTCTCTTCTAAAAAATGCAAAATTTAAAGCAATTATGAGTTCTAAACAGGAATTTTATGGAGCAGGACAAGATGATTTTTAATTCTGTTAAATAATATAGAATACAGTTAGGAAAACTCAGAGTATGTTGAAAAATAGAGAATCCTGGCTTATCAGTTATTAAGGGATATAAACAACTATGAGTTTGATATTAGTGCAGGAATAAAGAATCATAGACAATTATAATACAGTAAGGAAATGGAAGAGACATAAAATGAAAAGCAATTAGGTTTTTTGTAAGGGCACTTCAAGTGAATGAGTTTATGTGGACAATTTAAGTAAATATTATTAGAGTAATTGTATATACATTTTCAAGGAAAATAAAATTTAATCTCCACAAGTTTCTTGTGGTTCATATTCAGTTCTGACACTAAAGCAAAATACCACAGGCTGGGAAGCTAAACAAAGTGCCAGGCATATTTAATATGGTGTGAGAGCCCCCTTCCTGGTTCTCAGCCACTTTTTGCTGTGTTCTCACTTGGCGAGAGGTCCTGGCAACCCACTCCAGTATTCTTACCTGGAGAATCCCATGGACAGAAGAACCTGCAGGGCTATAGCCCATGGGGCCACAAAGAGTCAGGCACAACTGAGTGACTAACCACAGCACAGCACGTGGTGAGAAGGGCAAGCCAGATCTCTGAGGTCTCTTTTATAAGGACACTAAATGGTCAAGAAGAGAAAAAGACAACAGAGGATGAGATGGTTGGGTGGCATCACTGACTCAATGGACATGAGTTCAAGCAAATTCCAGGAGATGGTTAAGGATAGGGAAGCCTGGCATGCTGCAATTCATGGGGTTGCAAAGTGTCGGACAAGACTTAGTCACTGAACAGCAACAACAATTCCATTTATGAGAACTCTGTCTTCATGATCTTATCACCTCCCTAAGGCCCTGCCTCCTCATAACCAAAACCCATTTTTCTTTTAACAAGAGAAATTATGAATTTTTTAAAAGTTACAAATAAAAAAAATTCAAAATTAATTCTTGTTACAGCAAAGGGTAAATGTCAGCACAAGTCCATAGTGAAGTGTCTCAGTCGTGTCCAACTCTTTGTGACCCCATGAACTGTAGCCTACCAGGCTCCTTCGTTGGTCCACGGGATTTTACAGGTAAGAGTATTGGAGTGGGTTGCCATTTCCTTCTCCAGCACAAGACCATATACTTCCACTAATGCCATAATATTAAATTAGCAGTGTACAATGAAATAATTATATTAATGATAATGAATTATTCACTTCGAAGGCCAGATAGGCTGACATCAACCTTAAAATCTGTACTAGTACTTTCTTGATGATCGGAATCTAAATTGTTAAGTCTTTTTTTTGTGGAATGAATTTCATGTCATTATAAGAATAAGATAAATTTTCCTTAGCAAGTACTCAAATGGTAGACTTCATTATAAATCTTTCTACTTGCCATCAAAAATTACTTCATGAGTGAATTTTCTTCAGTATAAAATATTTTATGAATCCTTATTTTTATGCATCTGGAGAATATTTTCATAACTATCAATGCATCACTTATCTTCAAAGAATAGAAGATCTAAAAAAAAAAAAAAGAATAGAAGATCTATTGGAAAAGTCTTAATATATTTCCTAAATCAGAGAGACCTAACTCTTTGTGCATCTGAATTTTGGTTGTTTTTCTCTGTAGGACAGATCCTAGTGTCTCTAGAAATGCCAAGGGTTATACAGCTTTTATAGCTTCTCCATATAAACTGGCTCTTAGTTGTAGCTTTTACAAACCAGAGGAAACAAAATTTACTGTTTTTACTAAGATAACACATGAAACATTTAAGGCTCTTAATATTTTTGTCAAAGCCCACAAGTGTTCTATGTCTTGCAGACATATTCTAAATGACCAATGATAATAATAACCTGTGTCTTTTGAATAGTCTAATCTGCTTCAAACATAGGGTTTGACTTTATTAGTCTTTCACACATTGTTTACTTTTCCAAAACTTTTTTTCTAAATTATATTTGAAATTACCCTGAAATTTCTGACCAGTGAATCTGGAAAGCACGTCACATTTTATGCTTCTGCAGACATGCATTCAATTTCACTTGGCTATTTTAGGTGGTATTATTTATGTATCAAGTAGTTTATTTTTAAACACATGCTTCTGTCTATACACCTTCCTGGGAAGTATTTCTTCCATGGGCCTTTCCAACCCATACTACGTTTTTGTAGGTATCATCTGCTTTGATGAAAGTGACAGTATATTTTAATGTATTAAACTCAACTACCAGAAGACTTAACACTAACTCTCAACATCTATTTGAAATAAGATATTGAGCATAATGTTTCAGATCTCAATTTTTTCATATATATATAATATAAAATTATATAAAATATAATGATTATATTAATCTAATTAGTATTTATTTATATTATAATAAATAATATATAAATTAATAACATATATTAATTCTATAAAATTATATATAATGTTATATATTATATAATATATTATATAAATTCAGTTCCGTTCAGTCACTCAGTCATGTCTGACTATTTCCAACCCCATGAACTGCAGCACCCCAGGCCTCCCTGTCCATCAACAACTCCTGGAGCCTACCCAAACTCCTGCCCATTGAGTGGGTGATGCCATCAAACCATCATCCCCTGTAGTCCCCTTCTCCTCCTGCCTTCAATCTTTCCCAGCATCAGTGTCTTTTCAAATGAGTCAACTCTTCTCATCAGATGGCCAAAGTATTGGAGTTTCACCTTCAACATCAGTCCTTCCAGTGAACACCCAGGACTGATCTCCTTTAGGATGGACTGGTTGGATCACCTTGTAGTCTAAGGGATTCTGAAGAGTCTTTGCCAACACTGCAGCTCAGAAGCATCAATTCTTCACGGCTCAGCTTTCTTTGTAGTCCAACTCTCACATCCATACATGACTACTAGAAAAACCATAGCCTTGACTAGACAGACATTTGTTGGCAAAGTAACGTCTTTGCTTTTTAATATGCTGTCTAGTTTGGTCATACCTTTCCTTCCAAGGAGTAAGCGTCTTTTAGTATTATGGCTGCAAACACTATCTGCAGAGATTTGGAACCCCAAAAAATAAAGTCAGCCACTGTTTCCCCATATATCTGCCATGACGTGATGGGACCAGATGCCATGATCTTAGTTTTTTGAATCTTGAGCTTTAAGCCAACCTTTTCACCCTCCTCTTTCACTTTCATCAAGAGGCTCTTTAGTTCTTCCTTACTTTCTGCCATAAGGGTGGTGTCATCTGCATATCTGAGGTTATTGGTATTTCTTGTGGCAATATGGATTCCAGCTTGTACTTCATCCAGCCCAGTGTTTCTCATGATGTACACTGCATATAAGTTAAATAAGCAGGGTGACAATATATAGCCTTAATGTACTCCTTTTCCTATTTGGAACCAGTCTGTTGTTCCATGTCCAGTTTTAACTGTTGCTTCCTGACCTGCATATAGATTTTTCAAGAGGCAGGTCAGGTGGTCTGGTATTCCCATCTCTTTCAGAATTTTCCACAGTTTATTGTGATCCACACAGTCAAAGGCTTTGGCATAGTCATTAAAGCAGAAATAGATTTTTTTCTGGAACTCTCTTGCTATTTTGATGATCCAGCGGATGTTAGCAACTTAATCTCTGTTTCCTCTGCCTCTACTAAAAACTGCTTGAACATCTGTAAGTTCATGGTTAACATATTTCTCTGAACCCTGGCTTGGAGAATTTTGAGCATTACTTTACTAGTGTGTGAGATTAATGCAATTGTGCGGTAGTTTGAGCATTTTTTGGCATTGCCTTTCTTTTGGATTGGAATGAAAACTGATCTTTTCTAGTCCTGTGGCCACTGCTGAGTTTTCCAAATTTGCTGCTATATTGAGTGCAGCACTTTCACAGCATCATCTTTTAGGATTTGAAATAGCTCAACTGGAATTCCATCACCTCCGCTTGCTTTCATTGTAGTGATGCTTCCTAAGGCCCACTTGACTTCACAGTCCAGGATCTGGCTCTAGGTGAGTGATCACACCTTCGTGATTACCTGGGTCTTGAAGATCTTTTTTGTACAGTTCTGTGTGTTCTTGCTGCCTCTTCTTAATATATCTGCTTCTGTTAGGTCCATACCATTTCTGTCCTTTATTGAGCCCATCTTTGCATGAAATGTTCCCTTGGTGTCTCTAATTTTCTTGAAGAGATCTCTAGCCTTTCCCATTCTATTGTTTTCCTCTATTTCTTTGCACTGATCACTGAGGAACACTTTCTTATTTCTCCTTGCTATTCTTTGGAACTTTGCATTCAAATGGCTTTAACTTTCCTTTTCTCCTTTGCTTTTCCCTTCTCTTCTTTTCTCAGCTATTTGTAAGGCCTCCTCAGACAGCTATTTTGCTTTTTTCCATTTCTTTTTCTTGAGGATGGTCTTGATCCCTGTCTCTTGTACAATGTCACAAACCTCCATCCGTAGTTCATAAGGCACTCTGTTATCAGATCTAGACCCTTAAATCTATTATATAAATATATATTTAATATATAAAAATACTTTTATATATATATATATGAACTGTCAACTCTAACTTAAACTAGTAGTAAATCTTATGTGTGACTGAGTAAGCAGATCCACTCCATATAGATTAAAGAAATATTTCTGTTAGGTTAGTCCTAGGATAAAATCTATTTAAACTTGTATTAAAGGGAATATTTCAGCATTTTTGTATCAAGCACTACAAGGGAATGAGTATTTGATGTGAGTTGTAGGCAAGAATACTGGAGTGGGTAGCCATTCACTTCTCCAGGGGATCTTTCCTACCCAGGGATCATACTCAAGTCTCCTGAATTGCAGGCAGAGTCTTCATCATCTCTGCTGCCAGGAAGCTCTCAATACAAAATACATCTGTATTAATATACCCATAATTTTCAGTAAAGAGGAATCCTCTGTTGCAAACATAAGCTACTCAGTTATGATTTTTCCTACCTCCGTAGTATCTTTTGTCTTGTAAGTAAATCTATATTCTAGGTATTGGTAAATAAATAGCATGTTTTTATTGTTTTGGGTATTGCTTTATTATTGTTGGCTCATGAAAGACACAAGGAGTAAAGACTTCAGGAGAGGTAATTCAATAACTCAAAAATGTCCACAAAGTCATCAACCTCTCCCCCCCAGATGCTGAAAGACTGAGCATTTTTCAGTCTCTGTCTGGCCAACCATTATATATACTGAACATATCCACATGGTGCCTACTTATTTACATGCAAGAAGGCTGACATTAGCACTTGGGGCTAGATGATAATTCATTGCTATTCAGCAAAACTGAGAGGTTGAGTTCTTATGGATTTACTTTAAGAACTAAAATTTAACAAAACTGTATTCTTAGAAGCCCTTGTTACACTTTGCTGTTGTCGTTGTTGTTCAGTCCCTCAGTCACATCTGATGCTTTGCAACCCCATGGACAGCAGCACACCAGGCTTCCCTGTCCTTCACCATCTCCCAGAGCTTGTTCAAACTCATGTCCATTGAGTAGGTGATGCCATCCAACCATCTCATCCTCTGTTGTCCCCTTACCCTTTTGCCTTCGAACTTGCCCAGCATCAGTCTCTTTTCCTATGAGTCAGCTCTTTGCAGGTGGCCAAAATATTGGAGTTTTAGCTTCAGCATCAGTCCTTCTGATGAATATTCAGGACTGATTTCCTTTAGGAGGGACTAGTTGGATCTCCTTGCAGTCCAATGGACTCTCAAGAGTATTCTCCAACACCACAGTTCAAAAGCATCAATTTTTCAGCACTCAGTCTTCTTTATGGTCCGACTCTCACATTCATACATGACTACAGGAAAAATCATAGCTTTGACTATGACTATGACTATGGACTATGGACCTTTGTCAGCAAAGTAATGTCTCTGCTTTTTAATATGCTGTCTAGGTTGGTTATAACTTTTCTTCCAAAGAGCAAGCATCTTTTAATTTCATGGCAGCAGTCACCATCTGCAGTGATTTTGGAGCCCAAGAAGATAAAGTCTCTCACTGTTTCCATTGTTTACCCATCTATTTGCCATGAAGTGATGGGACCAGATGCCATGATCTTAGTTTTTTGCATGTTGAGTTTTAAGCCAGCTTTTGCACTCTCCTCTTATCTTTTACTGGCTAACACTTTTCTTACATGAAAAATCTCCAAATAATTATAATTATTTTAGACCAATTAGGTAGAGAAAATAGTTGTTAGTCAGTTGGTCAGGATTTTTATTAATGCATCCCAAAATATTTGTGCTAATAATTTTGCTTTCTTCTAGCAAAGCAGACATAGAATTATTACCTCTCTTGGTTTATTTAAACACTACTGTCTTAGTCATTCCACAAAACAACATACCTTAATTTACCTTCAAAAATAATTCTAACATATTTTTGATAGTGAAAAAAAAGTCCTTTTTATAAAATACCTAGTTATAATTTTTATCCAGCAAGAGTTTAGAGCAAGTATTTACGTAGTTTTGTACATCTCAAATGGAAATAGGCTATCAAATGTTATTTGAGTCTGAAAGAAACTTGGGTAGCTGAACTGGGAATAAAGGAAAAAAAAAACCTAGATTTTTTTCCCCCAAATCTGAGATCAGTTAGCCCACACTTAAATTTTGCTTGTTATTTAACCTTTGTAAGTCCATTTCTTTATCTGATGTATTTGGGATTTCACAATAAATTTACCTCCAGCTGTAAAATTCTATGACTCTCTAGACATGTTCTGGCTATCTCCCTGGCTTCATTGGGTGCAGAAAATCAAATATCTTTTAGATATGAAATACCATTGTGAATTGAAGTACAGAGGTGCTTTTCACCTGAGCCATGGATTACCAATATTGGCATTTACTTTTTTATGTTACCTACTATGCCCGAGACTGGTAGGCTCATATGAAAAAAACCTAACTGAGATAAGGGGTGCATGTTTTTTTTCAACTAAGTGCAAATCCAAGTGTAAACACAAGCATCATGAAAAATTAAAACAAAAAAAATAAGAGCTATACACTATTTATGGGCCTCCTTGGTGGCTCAGATGATAAAGGATCTGTCTTCAACACGAAACTGGAGTTCAGTCTCTGGGTCTGGAAGATCACCTGGAGAAGGAAATGGCTAAGCCACTCCAGTATTCTTGCCTGGAGAATCCTATGACTTAGTGACTAACACACACATACACACACACACACACACACACACAGAACTTTTAGAGATACGTGGACTATGTGTGTGCTAAGTGACTTCAGTCAAGTCCGACTGTGATCCTATGGACTGTAGCCCACCAGGTTCCTCTTTCACTGGGATTCTCCAGGCAAGAATACTGAAGTGCGTTTTTATGCTGTCCTCTAATATCTTCTCAAGCCAGGGATTTAACCTGTGTCTCTTATGTTTCCCACATTGGCAGACAGGTTCTTTACCACTAGTGCCACCTGGGAAGCCCCATAGCATAATTTTGGATTATTGAGAGAGCATCTTCAATATTTCTATCATGTGAAAATGCTCTGCCCTTCATAAAGAACTTGCATATGCTTTATTTCATTTGCCACTGCTAACTTGATGATATCTCTGAGGTAAGTGTTGTTACTTTATGTATATTTTTCTTTGTAAGAAATGATTTTCAGATTGATGAGGTGAATGAATAAATATTCTAATTCTGTTGACTGATAGAATTAACATATTAACTGGTGTACACTGATTTGTATAGTATAACAGTTGACTGTTTTTACTGATTGTGACTGAGTATATTATTGGCTTCTTTCTCTTATCATGCTGATAAAGTCTGCAATGTTCTTATTCAGTGATAGAATATATGTCAATCAATATAAGCAAAAATTTTGTAAATAAAATAATACAACTAAAACCTAACGTAACCTTACATTTGTATATAAAATATTTTCCTTATATTTTCAGTTGTGACTAAAAAAGCTTTGAGATTATGAAAACAATAGCAGAATTAAAGATGAGTGAAGAAAGCCAGAGAGTTATATTTTGATGAAATATTTAGTTATTAATAGATATTTTGATTAGCTTTCAAAATGGGATTTGTGACAGTTGAGAAGACCATCTCACAAATTATTAAAGAGACATGAGTATGTATATCTCAGTCCTATAAAACAGACTACCAAAGCCTGTTGCCTTGAGTGTCTGAACAAAATATCAATATTACCCAGGATTGGAGTAGGGAGAAAAGGTAGAGACAATAATTTTTGGCTGAGAATTCAGAAACAAAATAAATTTCATCATACCAAGTCCTGAATAAAATATTTACTTATTTGTGGGTCTGCAAAAGTAGTAAATAATTCTATTACATATTTAAACCAGATACCCCAGCTATTAACAAATCATCTGTCTTAATAGGTGAAATTAGAAGGCTCTTGCTCCTTGCAAGGAAAGCTATGGCTAACTTAGGTAACATATTCAAAAGAAGAGACATCACTTTGCCAACAAAAGTCTCTAGGGTCAAAGCTATGGTTTTTCCAGTAGTCATGTACAGATCTGAGAGTTGGACCATAAAGAAAGCTGAGCATTGAAGTAATGGTTATTTTGAATTGTGGAGCTGGAGAAGACTCCAGAGAGTCCCCTGAACTGCAAGGAGATCAAACCAGTCACTCCTAAAGGAAATCAAACCTGAATATTCATTGGAAGCACTGATGCTGAAGCTGAAGCTCCATTAACAGCTTTGAATCAGAAGACCACCTTCAAAATATCTTGTGAAATTGTCATTGTTGTTCAGTTGCTAAGTCAAATTCAACTCTTTTTGATTGCATGGACTGTGGCATGCCAGGCTCCTCTGTCTTCCACTATCTTTTGGAGTTAGCTCAAATTCATGTCCATTGAGTTAGTGGTGCTATTAGATCATCTCATTCTCTGCCACCCTCTTCTTTTTTTGAAATCTTTCCCAGCATCAGGGCTTTTTCCAATAATTTGGCTCTTTACATCAGGTGGCCAAAGTACTGGAGCTTCAGCTTCAGCATCAGTCTTTCCAATGAATATTCAGGGTTTATTTCCTTTAGGATCAACCAATTTGATCTCCTTGCAGTCCAAGGGACTCTCAGGAGTCTTCTCCAGCAATACAGTTTGAAAGCAACTATCACACCTGTACATAACTACTGAAAAAAGCATAGTTTTGACTATAATGGGCCTTTGTTGGCAAAGTGATGTCTCTGCTTTTTAATATGATGTCTAGGTTTGTCATAGCTTTCCTTCCAAGGACTAAGCATCTTCTAATTCCATAGCTTCAGTCACTGTTTGCAGATTTTTGGAGCCCCCCAAAAAAAGTCTGTTACTGCTTCTACTTTTTCCCCTTCTATTTGCCATGAAGTGATGAAACTGGATGTCATAATCTTAGTTTTTTAATGTTGATTTTCAAGCCAGATTTTTACTCTCCTCTTTCACCCTCATCAAGAGGCTCTTTAGTTATTCTTCATTTTCTGCCATTACAGTGGAAGTATTTGCATATCTGAAGTTGTTGATATTTCTCCCTGCAATCTTGATTCCAATTTGTGATTAATCTAGCCAAACATTTTACCCTATATACTCTGTATAGGAGTTAAATAAGCAGGGTGACAATATACAGCATTTTTGTACACCTTTCCTAATTTGGAATCAGTCAATTGTTCCACATTCAGTTCTAACTGTTGTTTTTTGACCCGCATACAGGTTTGTCAGGAGGCAGGTCAAGTGATCTGGTATTCCCATCACTTTAAGAATATTCCTCAGTTCGTTGTGATCTACATAGTCAAAGACTTTCTCGTAGCCAACGATAAAAAAGTAGATTTTTTTCTAGAATTCCCTTGCTTTCTTTATGATCCAGTGAGTATTATCAATATGATTTCTGGTTCCTCTGGCTTTTTAAACCCAGGTTTTACATCGATTCAAGTACTGCTGAAGCCTAGCTTGTAGGATTTTGAGCATAATCTTACTAGAATTGGAAGTAAGTGCAATTGTCCAGTAGCTTGAACATTCTTTAGCACTGCCCTTCTTTGGAATTGTGGTGAAAACTGACCTTTTCCAGTCTTGTGTCCACTGCTGGGTTTTCCAGATTTGCTGAACTATTGAATACACCACTTTAACAGCATCATCTTTTAGGGTTTTAATTAGCCTAGATGGAATTTCATCATCTCTACTAGCTTTGTTTCTAGTAATGCTTCCTAAGGTCCACTTGACTTCACACTCCAGGATATCTAGCTCTAAGTGAGTGACCACACCATTGTGGTTATCTGGGTCATTAAGTTTGTTTTTGGTACAGTTCTGTATATTCTTGCCACCTCTTCTTTATCTCTTCTGCTTCTGTTAAGTCCTTACCTTTTCTATGCTTTATTATGCCCATCCTTGCATGAACTGTTCCCTTGATATCTCCAATTTTCTTAAAGAGATCTCTAGTCTTTCCTATTCTTTTGTTTTCCTCTGCTTCTTTGCATTATTCACTGAAGAAGGCCTTCTTCTCTCTCCTTGCTATTCTCTGGAACTCTGTATTTAGTTGGGTATATCTTTTCCTTTTCCCTTGCCTTTTGAATCTGTTCTTTCCTCAGCTATTTGTAAAGCCTCCTCAGACAATGACCTTGCCTTCTTACATTTCTTTGTTTTTGGCATGGTTCTGGTCACTGCTTCATGTGCAATGTTACAAACCTCTGTTCATATTACTTCAGACACCCTGTCAACCAGATCTAATCCTTTGAGTATATTTTGAATCTATTTTCACCTCCAATATACAATCATAAGGAATCTGATTTAGGTCATACCTGGATGGTCTAGTAGTTTTCCCTACTTTCTTCCATTTAAGCTTGAATTTTACAGTAAGGAGCTCTGGATCTGAGCCACAATCACCCCCCAAGACTTGTTTTCACTAACTGTATAGAGCTTTTCCATCTTTGGCTGCAAAGAATATAATCAGCCTGATTGTGGTACTGACCATCTGGTGATGTCTGTTGGGTTGCCGGAAAAAGGTGTTTGCTCTGATCAGTGAGCTCTCTTGACAAAACATTGTTAGATTTGCCCTGCTTCATGTTTCACTCCAAGGCCAAACTTGCCTATTATTTGGGGTATCTCTTGACTTCTACTTTTGCCTTTCAATCCCCATTGGTATACAGACATCTTTCTTGGTGTTAGTATTGTAATGTATCATAGGTCTTCAGAGAACTGGTCAACTTCAGCTTCTTCATAATCAATGGTTGGGGCTTAGACTTGGATTACTGTGATGATGTTGAATGGTTTGCCTTGGAAATGAATGGAGATCATTCTGCCATTTTTCAAGGTTACACTGCATTTTGGACTCTCTTGTTGACTATGAGGGCTACTCCATTTCTGCTAAGGGATTCTTGCTGACAGTACTGCATATAATGTTCATCTGAATTAAATTTGTACCTTCTTGTCCATTTTAGTTCACTGATTCCTAGGATATCATTGTTCATTCTTGCCTTATCCTGCTAGACCACATCCTGTTTACCTTAATTCATGGGCTTTACATTTCAGGTTCCTATACAATATTGTTCTTTGTCGCATCAGACTTTCTTTTTACCACCAGTGAAAAAAGTGAACGTCTTAGTCACTCAGTTGTGTCTGACTCTTTGCAACCCTGTAGGCTATAGCCCGCCAGGCTCCTCTGTCCATGGAATTCTCCAGGTAAGAATACTGGAATGGTTTGCATTCCCTTCTCCAGGGAATCTTCCAGACCCAGGGATCGAAACCAGGTTTCCCACATTGCAGGCAGATCCTTTACTATCTTAGCCACCGGGACACATTCATTTCTGAGTGTTACTTCTCCTTTGGCCCAGTTGCTTCATTCTTTCTAAAGCTATGAGCAATTGTCCTCTGCTCTTCCCTGGTAGCATATTTGAACACCTTCCAACCTTGGGGGGGGGGGGGGGATCATCTTCTAGTGTCATATCTTTTTGCCTTTTCATATTGTTCATGGGGTTCTCTCGGCAAGAATATTGCAGTGGGTTGTCATTCCCTCCTCCAGTGAACCACATTTTGCCAGAACTCTCTACTATGACCAATCCATTTTGCATGGCCCTGCATGGCATGGCTTATAACTTCATTGGATTATGCAGCCCCTTCATGATGACAAGGCTGTGCTCTATGAAGGCGATATTGTGAAATGGACAGTACTATAAGGACTTTTGCTTCACTTTTTCTGTAGCTATTACTTTGTCCTTAATTTTTGCTTCATCTGTACTGTGATGGCAGAAGTTTTATAGGTAGAGATAGATAAATTGCTAAAAAAGAAGGAAATTGCCATCATCAGCAAGATTTAGTATATGTTGTAGAATGTTGGGATATGTTTACTTATTTACCAATTATATATATATTATATTATAGATATATTTTATACATGAAATAAAATATATAATTATATAAACATACATGTGCCTGCCTGTAAGCATATATTTATGTGATGTGTATGTTTTATATAGAAACATATATATATATACATATGTATTCATTCATACTTTGTTGCTCAGTCATGCTTGACTCTTTGTGACCCTTTGGACACTAGTCCCTCAGACTTCTCTAAAAATGGAATTTCCTAGGCAATAATAATAGAGGGGGTTGCCATTTCCTTCTCCTGGGGATCTTCCCGATCCAGGGATTGAATCCACACCTCCTGTGTCTCTTGCATTACAGGCAGGTTCTTTACCCACTGAGCCATTGAAGAAGCCCTTACATATACATATATGTATACATAGAAAGCACAAGAAAAAAGGAAAGAGAGAAAGACAGACAGAGAGAAATGTATTGACCATCTCCTACTTGCTAGAATCTATGTTAAGGCTAATAAAAGAATATATATATATATATATATATTGCCTATTATATACATATATATAATATATGTGTATATATGTGTATATATATATATATATATATATATATATATATATGCTGCTAAGTCGCTTCAGTCGTGTCCGACTCTGTGTGACCCCATAGATGGCAGCCCACCAGGCTCCCCCGTCCCTGGGATTCTCCAGGCAAGAATACTGGAGTGGGTTGCCATTTCCTTCTCCAATACATGAAAGTGAAAAGTGAAAGTGAAGTCGCTCAGTCGTGTCCAACTCTTAGCAACCCCATGGACTGCAGCCCACCAGGCTCCTCCGTCCATGGGATTTTCCAGGCAAGAGTACTGGAGTGGGGTGCCATTGCCTGCTCTGATATATATATGTTTATATAGTATGTGTGTATACCTGAATCACTTTGCTGTACACTTGAAACTAACAAAACATTTAAATTAACTATACTTCAAGAGACACTGATGTATAGAACAGTCTTATGGACTCTATGGGAGAGGGAGAGGGTGGGAAGATTTGGGAGAATGGCATTAAAACATGTAAAATATCATGTATGAAACGAGTTGCCAGTCCAGGTTCGATGCATGATACTGGATGCTTGGGTCTGGTGCACTGGGACGACCCAGAGGGATGGTATGGGGAGGGAGGAGGGAGGAGGGTTCAGGATGGGGAACACATGTATACCTGTGGCAGATTCATTTTGATATTTGGCAAAACTAATACAATTATGTAAAGTTTAAAAATAAAATTAAAAAAATTAATAAATAAATAAAAATAAATTAACTATACTTCAAATAAAAAAAAGAAAATAAAAAATGTGAATGTGTGCACATTAAAATAGTTTTTCAGTTAAAAGAAGAAAGTAAAATGCAACCTACTTAGTTTCAATAGAGATGTCATACTCTGAACACTACTCTATAGTGTTTGAATGTTGATACATTTTATTTTAATGCTTCATATTTACTTTTATATTTATCTCTAATACTAGTGGTATTCATATAATATCATGTGTATTATAATGTTTGTATCTTATTATGCCTAAATTAATTCCAGGGATCACTTTAAAATTGCATACAAAAATACTTCCCTATCCAATATATTTGATTTTTTGTTTGATAAAGAAGGGACAAGTACAGGAATACTATACAATTTAGGAATACTATTACTGTCTATTGTTGAGACAGAGTAAAATAATAATGACAATGGCAATAACGAAGATAATGATAAAAACTTTGAACAGGTTCTCTTTGAAGAAATTAATTCAATCATCTCTGGTTATCTTGAGAAGAGATCTACTGAGCACCTTTGTGCAGGAGCACATAAGAATAGCTTATTGCCTTCCTGATTGTTCATTTCCTCTTCAAATAGGCAGGAAAATGTTATCAATATAGAATTCAGTCTTTGAAGATAATTTTAATCACCAATCACACATATAGTTTGTAAATTACCCTGAAGTACAATTCCACAGTACATAAGAATTTAATAGAACTCACAAAGGCAGGTCCTTAGTGTCAGCTAAAATACAATACATTTAGATGAAATTACTTTCTAAGCCAGAGCTGAGGAAAGGGTAAATAATTTCCTACAATTATTATTAACTACTCTGATGGTAGCATGCTGTTAAAAAGAAATTTATTACTCTATTTTAGGTTTCTGAATTTTCAGTTTATAGGCTAACACCATGCCTATATCTATTTTCTATTATGCTGGGAGATGAAAGAGATTGTATGCTCTCAGAGTCATTAAATAGTATTTTAGACTTGTTGTTAATTCAGGCTTGATATATTACAATACTATATTAAGAAAGACAATTTATTTAGAATGTTTATTGCATTTTTCTATCTTGTTTTTAATTTGGGGGGACTATGTTTTTTTCTGTTATTCATCTGATGTAATTATGTAGTTCTCATGTTGATTAAATGATTATTATAATGCCATAAATAACTAGATGTTCAAGTCTATCATACAGAATTTTGAAATTTTCAGTTTGAAGTTTGAACCTGATCTACAAATGTGTTACAGTTTATTACGAGCTATATTTTACAAATATAGCTTTTATTTGCAAGGTATGTGATAAAATGTAATGACCAGCAATAATACTAAGAAACAAATAGATGAGTAGCTTTGTTTATCGTTTATAACGTGTGACACACTGCTATAGTTTTTTCATAAGCATTTTACTCATTTTGTAGAAAAGGAATCTCAAGCTTGTCTGAGGTTACATAACTAGATTTAGTGAGGCTGAGATTCAAAAATGATCTGTCAACATGATAAATATTACTCAATACATAGTTGTTTAGCACTGAGTAAATACATGAATAGTTTTATATGATATAGCTATTGCTCAGAATAGTGCTTTTAATTATGTTTCATTTATGTTTTCCTAGATAGATATTGCATTTCTAAATTTACTTCACTCACAAGAACTTCTTTTGATTAACTATATAGATTGGTTATCTGTAGCTGTTATGAAACACAATCATAAAATTAGTGGCTTAAAATAATGCAAATGTACTAATATTTTCTTTCATCTTTATCTTATAGTTCTGTAGGACAAAAATCTTAAATGGCCTTCACTGGGCTAAAATCTAAGGCTTCCTTTGAAAGGCTTTAGGAAAGAGTCTATTTCCTTGATTTTTACAGCTTTTAGAGGCTGACTGTAATCCTTAACTTGTGGTCACAAGCCAGCAATTATGAGAGTTGGATCTCTGCTTCCTGTGCTTCCGTTGCCCCATCTTCTCTGACTTTGGCTCTCCTGCTTCCACTTTGTTAAGCTCATATAATGACACTGAACTCATCTGAATTATTCAGTACAATCTCCCTGTTTCAAAATTCTGAATTTATCTGCAACGCCCTTCACTTGTTATAGTAAGAGGGCAACGAGTGATAGCATTGCAATGTGTCAACTAAAAGTACATGACACAAATGCATACAATGGAGGTGATATACTTTCTAAATAGTCAAAGATCACATTTAAAAACGTGAGTCATACAAATAAATCATAGTAAATATGTTCTTTTCAAAAAATCACAGAAAAATAATTTTATTCTGTTGAATTTACATTTGTCCTTTTAGAACTTAGTAACAAAATTCTCTTCTGATGAAAAAATGAAGGTTTTGAGAATTACCACAACAGGTGTCAAATTCCCCATAGAACACAGAACCAATGATTCAAGAAAGAATGTGAGGAGAGGTAGTTGTTGAAAGATTATTTAGTGTGAAAAGCACGAAAGAAGCCCTGCATTTTATGTTCTGTATCCATCTCTATTCAGAGAAATCAGATGACTAAAGATCTTTATAATTTTTGGTAATAAGTATGTATCTATTGAGGAGAAAGGTGCATATAGTTAATCTGAGAGCCCTATAATAAAGTCTGATAGATAAGGGTACCATATAATCATAGTTATTACATTTCTCATTGTGAATGGTTAAACTTGAATTCTGGTTTATAGATAATTTACTTCTGAGGCTTTTGTATGAAGTTATGCATAGGGATTATAGTCATTCTCAGTGTATATTGAAATTAACTTTTTTAAGCCTACAACCTTTAAAGATAGACTTTATGAATTTGTAAGTTCATGATGTTAATTAACACTTGGAATGTTAGCTAGGAGATGACTTCTTCTAACATCATACGTATTTTACCAGATACATTTTAATCAAAAATATATACCCTTTACTTTAACAATCATAACAAATAATTAAATTCTGTTCATATTTATTCTAGATAATCTCTCTGATTTTGTTGTTGTTGTTGTTGTTGTAGTTCAAAAGTCCATGCTGTCAAGGGTTGATGTTCAGAGTTGAGGAAGGAGCATGAAGGACATAGAAGTCTTTCAACTTTATATTTTCTGTTTCAATTATTTGGGTTTTTTAGACCCAGTACTTCCTATTAATAATATGTGTTTTTATAATCTCTCCATATTACAACTAGTTTTACAATTAGTGTCATTGGACGGAGGAGCCTGGTGGGCTGCAGTCCATGGGTTTGCGAAGAGTCGGACACGACTGAGCGACTTCACTTTCACTTTTCACTTTCATTCATTGGAGGAGGAAATGGCAACCCACTCCAGTGTTCTTGCCTGAAGAATCCCAGGGACGGCGGGGCCTAGTGGGCTGCTGGCTATGGGGTCGCACAGAGTCAGACACGACTGAAGCGACTTAGCAGCAGCAGCAGCAGACTATAAATTCCATGGTATAGGTAATATGTCTGTATTTTGTGCACCATTGTGTGCTTACAAGTGAATAATAACTGTTCAATTAGGAAGTACTAAATAATTATATATATATTATTCAGATATATATATAATATATTATGTATATGTATATTTTACTTTATATTTTATTTGATATATATTAGATAATATATATAGGCTTACCTGGTGGCTCAGTGGTAAAGAATCTGCCTGCAATTCAGGAGACCAGGGTTCAATCTCTCAGTTGCAAAGATCCACTGGAGGAAGACATGGCAATCCACTCCAATACTCTTGCCTGGAGAATTCCACTGACAGAGGAGCCTGGTGGACTATCATCCATAGTGTTGGACAGAGTCGGACATGACTGAAGTGACTAAGCCACAGCAGCAGATAATATATATACACACAAAAAGTTAATATTCAATGCCAATTTATTATTTACTAATTCATGTATCAATAATTCATTATCCATTCATTTATATATATATATATATATAATACATATGGATAAAAATTATTGAAAGAGAGTGTTTTCAATTGCAGACAATTTCTTAGGGAAAGTCATTCTTTGGAACAGAAAGGACTTGCTGTGAATTCATTTGCAAATTCTGATCAATCTCTTATTCTCTGCATCTGTTCAAAAATCCACCTGAATCTTCAATTTTATGTTCCATATTAATTTAAGGCATTTATATTGATTTTAGGGTTACATGTTAATGTAAGGTATGTATATTGATTTGAGGGTCCTCAGTTCACTGACAGCAACATTTGATTCAAAGGCTAATAGCAATTTTGTTTTGCACTTATCAAAATAAGAAATGGATTTCTTTTTAAGTTTCTACTATGTGTCCTTGAAATAAAAGACTTCAAAATATTTAGCCATCCACATTACTGATCAGTTCCACTTTTTTATTAGGATAATTTTATGAAGTGCATTGTGTAGCTTATTCTTAAGAATGCTGGCATTTTTGTGCAATTTATTTGACAACAAAGATTTCAACTTTATTATCACTTATATACTGATCCTTTAGGGTGTATCTCAAGTGGAAGTCAGAACACACAGCAGTAATAAAACAAAACAGACACATTAAATACTTTAGCTGCATTTATCCAAAAAAAAAAAAAAAAAGCCTTAGTGGTGGAAAGATGCTCTCGTGGTGAAAGGGGTACTTGTATGTACCTGATTTCCATTCCCAACTTATACACTGAACTCTAGATCTGCTTGTATCTTTGCTTCTTGGATATCTTCTTTATATCTCAAGTAAAAATTTTCCTGAAGTTCAGATGCTTTAATATCTTATAACTAAGCCTGATACCTTGCCAGAATACTGCCTACAAATTGTCAATAACACTGGACATTTATAGTATTCGGATATCACAGGTACTAGAAAACCACTGAACTCCATTTATTATGTTATCCTCAGGATAGTGTTATTACAAAGTGATGCAATCTAATGTTTATTTTCTAAATGCAATTATCAGCCTAATATGAAATTTATTCAGTACAAGTAACATTAATCTTAATATTTTCACAGGTAAAGTATACACAATGGAGTATTACTCAGCCATTAAAAAGAATACATTTGAATCAGGTCTAATGAGGTGGTTGAAACTGGAGCCTATTATACAGAGCGAAGTAAGCCAGAAAGAAAAACACCAATACAGTATACTAACGCATATATATGGAATTTAGAAAGATGGTAACAATAACCCTGTGTACGAGACAGCAAAAGAGATACTGATACATAGATCAGTCTTATGGACTTTATGGGAGAGGGAGAGGGTGGGGAGATTTGGGAGAATGGCATTGAAACATGTATAATATCATGTATGAAACGAGTTGCCAGTCCAGGTTTGATGCACAATACTGGATGCTTGGGGCTGGTGCACTGGGATGACCCAGAGGGAGGGTATGGAGAGGGAGGAGGGAGGAGGGTTCAGGATGGGGAACAAAGGTATACGTGTGGCAGATTCATTACGATATTTGGCAAAACTAATACAATATTGTAAAGTTTAAAAATAAAATAAAATTTAAAAAATAAAATTAAATTAAAAAAATATGGAAAAAAAGCAATGGTTAATATATGCTTATAAAGAATTATAAATTAATATTATTATTAAAGTAAATGCTTTTAAGCATTTCTGTAATTTGAAATTTGATATAAAAATACTTGTCCTAAACTTCCAGAGCAAGCTTGACATTCAAGTATTTCAATATTTGCCTAACAAATAGAAATTATTAAAGTGAAAGTGAAAGTGAAGGTCGCTCAGTCATGTCCGACTCTTTGCAACCCCAAGGACTATAAAGTCCATGGAGTTCTCCAGGCCAGAATGCTGGAGTAGGTAGCCTTTCCCTTCTCTAGGGGATCTTCCCAACCCAGACTACCACATTGCAGGCAGATTCTTTACCAGCTGAGCCACAAAGGAAGCCCTAACAAATAGAAACTATTAAGGTACACAATTATTTCTTAAATTATGTTTAATGAACAAATTTTATGGAAACTAAATATGCTAGGAAAATCAGTTGTGTTGATGGCATGTAGTAATATATTGCATCCCAGATATGCTCATAAAACTATAATTCTCAAAAGTAATGTAGAATACAACTGACAATATATGCTATAATGGCACAGTTTCAGTTAATACTTATGAAAAATCATAATGTTTTACTACCATTAGAATATAATCACAAAGTTTAGGAACATTGATGTATTGATATTAAAGGGCAACTCTCCACATTTAGATAAATAATTTTTATAGTAGTTCTAAAATTCCTACACACATAGGCAATTTGAAAATAGAATAGTAAAGCATTTCAAGGAAACAAAAATGCCAAAGAATTACAAGGGTCTTTAAAAAAAAAAAAAAAAACACTCAGTGATCAATGCAAAGAAATAGAAGAAAACAACAGAATGGGAAAGACTAGAGATCTCTTCAAGAAAATTAGAGATACTAAGGGAACATTTCATACAAAGATGGGCTCGATAAAGGACAGAAATGGTATGGACCTAACAGAAGCAGAATATATTAAGAAGAGGTGGCAAGAATACATAGAAGAACTGTACAAAAAAGATCTTCAGGACCCAGATAATCATGATGGTGTGATCACTCATCTAGAGCCAGACATCCTGGAATGTGAAGTCAAGTGGGCCTTATAAAGCATCACTATGAAAGAAGCTAGTGGAAGTGATGGAATTCCAGTTGAGCTATTTTAAATCCTGAAAGATGATGCTGTGAAAGTGCTACACTCAATATGCCAGCAAATTTGGAAAACTCAGCAGTGGCCACAGGACTGGAAAAGGTCAGTTTTCATTCCAATCCCAAAGAAAGACAATGCCAAAGAATGCTCAAACTACCGCACAATTGCACTCATCTCACACACTAGTAAAGTAATGCTCAAAATTCTCCAAGCCAGGCTTCAGCAATACATGAACCGTGAACTTCCTGATGTTCAAGCTGGTTTTAGAAAAGGCAGAGGAACCAGAGATCAAATTGCCAACATCTGCTGGATCATGGAAAAAGCAAGAGAGTTCCAGAAAAACATCTATTTCTGCTTTATTGACTATGCCAAAGCCTTTGACTGTGTGGATCACAATAAACTGTGGAAAATTCTGAAAGATATGGGAATACCAGACCACTTGACCTGCCTCTTGAGAAACTTGTATGCAGGTCAGGAAGCAACAGTTAGAACTGGACATGGAACAACAGACTGGTTCCATATAGGAAAAGGAGTTCATCAAGGCTATATACTGTCACCCTGTTATTTAACTTATATGCAGAGTACATCATGAGAAACGCTGGACTGGAAGAAACACAAGCTGGAATCAAGGTTTTATGGGAGAAATATCAATAATCTCAGATATGCAGATGACACCACCCTTATGGCAGAAAGTGAAAAGGAACTAAAAAGCCTCTTGATGAAAATGGAAGTGGAGAGTGAAAAAGTTGGCTTAAAGCTCAACATTCAGAAAATGAAGATCATGGCATCCCGTCCCATCACTTCATGGGAAATAGATGGGGAAATAGTGGAAACAGTGTCAGACTTTATTTTTCTGGGCTCCAAAATCACTACAGATGGTGACTGCAGCCATGAAATTAAAAGACGCTTACTCCTTGGAAAGAAAGTTATGACCAACCTAGAAAGCATATTCAAAAGCAGAGACATTACTTTGCCAACAAAGGTTCATCTAGTCAAGGCTATGGTTTTTCCTGTGGTCATGTATGGATGTGAGAGTTGCACTGTGAAGAAAGCTGAGCACGGAAGAATTGATGCTTTTGAACTGTGGTGTTGGAGAAGACTCTTGAGAGTCCCTTGGACTGCAAGGAGATCCAACCTGTCCATTCTGAAGGAGATCAGCCCTGGGATTTCTTTGGAGGGAATGATGCTGAAGCTGAAACTCCAGTACTTTGGCCACCTCATGCGAAGAGTTGACTCATTGGAAAAGACTCTGATGCTGGGAGGGATTGGTGGCAGGAGGAGAAGGGGACGACAGAGGATGAGATGGCTGGATGGCATCACTGACTCGACGGACGTGAGTCTGTGTGAACTCCGGGAGTTGGTGATGGACAGGGAGGCCTGGTGTGCTGCGATTCATGGGGTCGCAAAGAGTCGGACATGACTTAGTGACTGAACTGAACTGAACTGAAGGTACTTATACATGCCATTATTTTGAAAACATTTAGAATACTTGAGTCATTGAAAAAAGACACACACACACAAATTCCAACATCTACTTGAAGATGAATCAATAAAGCATCAGGAAATCTAGCTTTATTGTATGCTGCTTCCACCAACAAATGCAATTTGTAGGCTGTGAATGAGTTGCGGTGCATTGGCTGCCTAAACAAATTGCAGAGGCAATAATCCGAAGTTCACTTTTGAAGCTGGTGGTGTTTTTTTCTGAAATTAAATGCAATGAAGCCTATTACATTTATGTCTTATTAACCAGCTTCAAATAGAGCTACAAAGCACTTTGTTCTCACTTTAAGGGAAGCCCTAGAGACATTCTTTTGCTATGAAAGGATTTTTTTTGCCACACTGTTTGATAAATTTCCACGTACTGCAATGAATGAAATAAGGAGAATTTTGGCATGTGTTTAAAAGGAAAAGAAACATTTGTGTCGTGTATTTTTTCCCCTAATTGGATAGTAAGAAATGGATCAAAATATAAATGTTATGGGTCTATTTGCCCCTGAGAGGCTTGGGATTTAGAATGGACAATTGGGATTAAAGACTAAAACTCTGTAAATCAAATGCAATTTTTAAAAAATGAATTTGCTTCACATTTGGTAAACAGAAATTAAAATATGAAATGGTCTATATAACTGATAATTATCTATAATACAAGGTAGAGATAATAATATCTTTACAATTGTGCCATTTTAAAATAATATTTGATTGAATATTTTCTCAATCAGCAATGAAAGCACTCATTCCATTGCCCACAAAACAAGATACCTCATTGCAAGAGTTGACTTTGATTTCTAAGAAAACTAATAAAATGAGTTTAGAAAACAAAAACACAACTCATCAGTTGTTTTAGGCTTTATGAGATTTCAGTAAAGTACTAAAAGCATGAGAGTAAATTCCAATCTACAGAAGCACATTAATGTATATAAGAAATTGGTGAAATTTTAGATCAGAATTGTCTGGCAAAAGTTTCAAACTCAGCAGCTTCTTGAACACAGTTCGGTTCAGTTCAGTCGCTCAGTCATGTCCGACTCTTTGAGACCCCATGAATTGCAGCACGCCAGGCCTCCCTGTCCATCACCAACTCCCAGAGTCCACCCAAACCCATGTCCATCGAGTTGGTGATGCCAACCATCTCATCCTCTGTTGTCCCCTTCTCCACCTTCCCTCAATCTTTCTCAGAATCATGGTCTTTTCAAATGAGTCAGCACTTTGCATGAGGTGGCCAAAGTATTAGAGTTTCAACTTCAACATCAGTGCTTCCAAGGAACACCCAAGACTGATCTCCTTTAGAATGGACTGGTTGGATCTCCTTGCAGTCCAAGGGGCTCTCAAGAGTCTTCTCCAACACCACAGTTCAAAAGCATCAATTCTTCGGCACTCAGCCTTCTTCACAGTCCAACTCTCACATCCATACATGACCACAGGAAAAACCATAGCCTTGACTAGACGAACCTTTGTTGGCAAAGTAATGTCTCCGCTTTTGAATATGCTATCTAGGATATTCATACTCCATATTCTAGGATAGCATACTCCAAGTACACAAAAAAGTGATTATTCATCAACTCCTTCAGCCCACATTGTAGCCATAATATCTTGCAACAGATTCTTTCCTAGACTTAATATCTGGATTTTTCCTAGGCTAACTCTTCTTTGCTACACCCTCAAGACTCAATACCACTAATTATTCATTTATATACTCAGCCCAAATGTGGATAACTTACAGTATCTTCCAAGTACCTTTCCTAAGTGAATAGCAAACAGAAATTAAGATGTAATCCTTACCAACACAGAGTATGCAGTACTGTGTGGAATGCAGAAAAATTAAAAAAAAGTCTATAATTTGCATGCTATTTAGGGCCTCCCTGGTAGCTTAGCTAGTAAAGAATGTACTTGCAATGCAGGAGACCCCAGTTCAATTCCTGGGTAGGGAAGATCCACTGGAGAAGGGACAGGCTACTCACTCCAGTAATTCTTGTGCTTCCCTGGTGGCTCAGTTGGTAAAGAATCCTCCTGCAATGCGGGAGACCTGGGTTCAATCCCTGGGTTGGGAAGATCCCTTGGAGATGGGAACAGCTACCCACTCCAGTATTCTGGCCTGGAGAATTCCATGGGCTGTATAGTCCATGATGTTGCAAAGAGTTGGACATGACTGAGCAATGTGTAGGATTCAGAGAAATAAAAATTTATCTGTAATTTACATGTTATTTGGTAGAAGTAAACCTGAGAGTTAAGAAGAATCAAACCAAGTCCACTAAGATTCAGAGAAATATTCCTATAGAAAGAGATGCTAAAGTACTGAAACACAACTGTTGTGTTGTGCTCATTCAAGCACTGTGTCCAACTCTTTGCAGTCTCATGGACTGTAGCCAGCCAGGCTCCTCTCTCCATAGAATTTTCCCCACAAGAATAATGGAATATGTTGCCATTTCCTACTGCAGGGGATCTTTCCTGAACCAGGGATCAAAACCATGTCTCTTGTGTCTCCTGCATTGGCAGGTGGGTTATTTACCACTAGTGCCACTAACATGTATGTTTTAGGAGTAAGAACTGGAGTAAAATGACATTCTAGGTTAATGAAAAAGTATGAATTATGGAGGAGAGAAAGACTATACACCATTCTCTAAACCAAATGATGCATCACTCAAAATTTTCTTGTTTGTGAGACAAAGATTTTATAGCACATAGGATCAAGTTGTAGAACTGCTAGTTGGGTCTTTCAGCTGTTAATTCTTATTATCTACAATCTCTAATAAGACTTGAGCTCTGTAAGAAACATCAAAGCATCAACAAGTTCAGGAGAGACTGCCATACTTTATTTCAAAAATATTTAAAAACAGGAAAGGTTGTGCAAATGAGATATTAAAAGGAAATATGACAAAATAAGGGACTGAAATGAATGGTTACAAATATTCATTGCACCATATACCTATCTGAAAAAATAGGAACAAAATCAAAATTTATATGGTTGTATTTCGACAAAATAATAGCACCTCGTAGACCATGTGGTTGGCATGATAACCCAGTGTAAACTTGTCACCAGTTAAATGTTGCAAGTTGCAGATAGAATGAGGCTTAAAAATAAAAGTTCCAGTGTAAAGTAAAATAATATTGTGAAAAATACCTTGCTGAAATGTTAGTGTGGTCTCTTTTCATAAAGCTTTCTTCAATTTGCCCCGCTAGAGTAAGATACTAACTTTTTTATGCTTCAGTAACATTCTGTACAAATAATGATTATAGTTCTTACCAAATTTTACAACATATTCCACATTTATTTCTTTTTCTAATATACTAGGTTTCAAACCCATTTCAATGAAACATGCATGAATTAATTAATTTATTACCTAATGAACTGATCAAAAGATCAAGCACATATTTTTGGATCCTGTTCATATGTATATACAGTTTGCTTTTATACATTATTATTTTGTGAATGACTAACTTAGAAGAGGAAAACTAGCTGAAATGCTTTCTGTAAAATATTTCAGATACAGTATTTATAACTATTGATTAGATATTTGAAGGATAAATAAGCTAGTAAAACTTCATCTCTGATATCCAGTGTTTTTAATATTTTACTTTTAAATTAAATGATAACCACCTGTATTTCCTGTATTTGCTTTTCTATTTGAAATAAAGTATAATATAATAATGTGCTTTCTTGTTAGCTCAGACAGTCAAGAATCTGCCTTCAATGCAGGAGACCTTGGTTTGATCCTGAGAATATTCCCAGGGAATATTTCCTGGAAAAGGAATAGCTAGCTACCCACTCCAGTATTCTTGCTTGGAGAATTCCATGGACAGAGGAGCCTAGTGGGTTATATAATACATGCAATCATATGGATATTAATGTAGTATATTAAAATATTACATACTAATACATTTTCTGTGATTTTATTTTGTTAATATTCTATCATGTTCCAGTAAAATTATCTAAGGTGGCAGATTCTAGTTTATATTATCACTTTGCATATGTATCCAGGCATTTTTCTAGAGCAAGTTACTCAACAAATAAGTGCTAAGGTCCTTCGATTGAGAGTCCCAAGAGTCTAGGAACATAAACTAAACTGACAAAGCTTCACTATACACAATGTATATTCTAGTTCAAAATTGTATCAGTAATTGAGCTCTTATTCAGCTTCTAATCAACCTTTTAATATTCTACTTTGAAATATTTGGACTAAGATTTTTCAGACCAGACTCTTTTTTCTCATCATCTGACCTCTTTTATTTTTTGCCAAATGAACACACTACAGGAAGGTAGAAAGGAAAAAGATGGATTTATTTCTGTTTGATTGCTGTTCCAGTTGATATCACTATGTCGTTGAATATTGGCCTTGGAAGAAGCACTTTGATCCATTTGCCAACTTTGTCTAGCATTCACAACCAGTCTTATTATACTCTCTCAGGACAATCATTACTATCCAGACAGTGACCCCCTGCTCTGAGCCCGTTCTGTAAGCTTATAACTCCTAAGGTAATCAGCACCAGGAAGTACCCCTTCTCTGGTTGACAAAAAGTCTTCTTTTGAGTGTCTGTCCTTGGATAATCCAAATATTATCTGTTTTACATGAGTTTTCAGTTTATTTTTCCTTACACCCCCAAATTATGTAACCAATCAATTAAATAGCCTATACTAAATTTTCTCTGTTGAAATACTTAGTTTGGTTTCACTTTCCCTGACTGTGTTCTAATTGCTATTAGATTCAGTACTTGATATTAGAAATGATCCCAAGAAAACAGAACCATAAACATGTGATTATGGATTTGCTTGGTAATGTTTTGTCTTGGAGGCAGTACTGAGTTTTTTTAAACTGAAAAATGTAATATTAATAGATGGTCTTGATAATAAAATTTATTAAATTAATATGTTAGAATACTAATATTAATATATTTTAGATTCTAATAATAGTTATAAAACTCTGTAATAAGCCAAATGAATATAAAAGCACGTTTCAGGTATGCATAAAAATGTTAGTTTGCATTGACGAATTGGCTCTAAGAGTTTGCTTGAATGTTTGATTGAGATTTCAACTTACTTTGGGCTACATTCAGTGAAGCTGGGAGATCAATACTTTCTTTCTATAGTACAGGAGAACAGGATTCAAAGCCTTAAGGAGTTAGAAATTTTGTAATTATGTTTAATGTATGTTATACCTATCCATTCATTCACTCTATTCTCTAATCAAAAGAGTGGGTCATTTACCAAGGCAATGAGAACTACAATTTTGAGCAGATTTCCAGCATACTAGGAATCTCTGTGGCATCTCTGCTTGGAAGGCTGGATATTGTGGAGGGAGATGCTGTCCTTAAGATGGACTTCAGGATGGCAACAGTATCCAAGATAGCCGCTCAGGATGATGAGATTGAGTGGCAACACTTAATACCAAAAAGCAATGTTGATATTATTTCCCTAATGAGTAGTTACAACAAATTGGAAAAGATATTTGACAGTGGGAGATAAAATCACATCTCTGAGGGGATTTAAAAGATTACTGTATAAAATACTTGAAAATTCTGGATTGGCGATCACTAACATGTTCAGTTTAGTTCAGTTGTTTGTCCAGTGTGGAAACAATGGATCTCAGAAAAAGATTGATTGTGAGTTATTGTTTAGATTTATTTTTGCTGGAGGAAATTATACAACTACTGATCAAGGAGATGCTTTATTATTTTTTCCAGCATAGAAGATCCCCCAGAGGCAGACTGTTGTTGCCTGACAGGTACAACTGTATACCTTCATAGTCTGTTTCAAGACCATATTAATGTTTCTTCTTTTATCGTATTCTAGTCTTCTTTTGTCATAATCTTTTGTTAATGATAGCATTAACAAACCACAGAACAGTTCACACAGCTCACCTATATTTATGAAACTTTGCTTATGAAATATAATGTTCAGGAAGTAGCAATGGCCATAAAATGTAAGTAAAAAGTAAGAAAAGTGTGAACCAGAGGTTAGAGTTAAATCCCATAAAAATGAGGGTTTTGCCATCTCATTGAATGGTATGAATATCCACTGAACTACAGCATATAAATACAACCTATCCAAAGGCACTTTGTATCATGTACCTCCAAAACAATATGTTATACACACTTTGTGTAACTAATAAGACTGGCAAGGTTTAGTGAGTGAGGCCGAGGGCAAGAGAAAACTCTTTAGGAAGTGCCACTGTAATAACAGCTATGATGTCATATGAACTTTCACACAGTAGGTCCATTGGTATTAATATATAAATGTCTGTGGAAAAATAAAGGGCTATTCTGTGAAATACTTGGCAAAGCCCAAAAGCGCACTGAGAACTCCTAGGATTGTTATGAAGCAACATATTTCCCTCTTCTACATATAACATTAAAAAAAATTTCCTTATGAGAAATACTTTCTGGCTTCTAACTGGGAATTTTAATTATCACAAGACATCAGATCATGCAGCTTATCCTAACAATTTGGTTGTGTATCTTCCGGCTACCAAATCATAAGCCATCAATCATCCTATGTAAATGATTCATTAGAGATCAGTTTCAAGCAGGTAAATAAGGTACAAAGAAGTTTAATGAGCAGGGGGCTCAGATTCCTTTAATATCTTCTCTTGAAACATTGCCACTTCTCTTCTCACAGCCTCTTGCAGAGTTCCTTATGACAAATTGACTGAAAGGGAAGTAACATAGGCCTTTTTTGCACATAATGTATCTAGTCATCGAAGAGATGGCTGCAGTAATATAACTTCAATCACAAATGTGTCCTTGAGAAGACAATGGTAAATGGAAATCATCTGAGTGCGCAGAGCATCAATCTACAATGTTTTTGTTGATTCTTTTTCTGGATCAATAAGTAAATAGATATATAGATTTATATGCATTTATCTGTGGACAGTGGCTAATGGTTTGGCTGTATGATCAGAAATTTGGAAAATGAGTCAGAAATAGAATTGGAAAGTTGGTGATAAAGGCTTCAGAGGACTATATCAACACCCTTATTGGACTGAGAAGAATATGAAGCCATTTGTCTACCACTGAATGCTTACCTGACAGAAGTTCACCTAATTCAGAGGAGGCTTTCAATAATCAGCTGGATAAATGACCCCTCTTTTGGATATCAATCTCTTTTTTCTAACCAACTTAATACTTAATATTTATTTGTAAATTGGCTGTGGTAGAAAGAATAGCAGTTCTGCATGGGCCAAACAATATGGAATTTCATCTATAAGACTCATTTCACTTATCTCCACAGCTAAATGTCTAACTTGGCAACATCAGAACAAAAGACACTGAGGCTCTCATATGGCTTTTCTGCTAATGTTTTGGTAGCATCACCATCTATAGATTTATTGCTTTTGAACAAAGGAAATATTTGAAGCAAATTAATGTGGAAATGGTCTTGTGCCATAAAATTCACAGGCTTTTTTTTTTTTTTTCACACACTTAATCATCCCAAGCAGCTGCTTTGACAGAAAAGAGAATGACCCAGTAAAGGTTCAGTTATACTGCCAGTTGATAAGTAATACCATGAAGCTTTACTATTCTATATTACAGGTGTGTGATCTATGTTTTAAGATAGATATCAAAATATGGGCAATATTCTTCCATTGCCAGAAAGTATAGATCCAAGAATCAAAGAGTGAAATGAGAGAAGCTTAAATTACTATAGTTTTAGCTTTCTATTGCTGCCATAACAAATTGTCACAAACTCAAACATTCACTTAAAATAGTACGAATTTATTATGTCAGAATTCTGTCAATCAGATGTCTGGTGGGCCTGGCTGCTTTCTTGGCTTAGCATCCAAGAAGACTGAACTCTTGTGGCAGCAGATGCAATCTTTTCTAGATTGTCTGGAGACAAATCCACTTCAAAGCTCATGCAGAAATTTTGGGTCAGAATCCAGTTCAATTTGGTTGTAGGACTAAGGTCCCATTTCTTTTCTGGATGTCAGCCAGGGTTTCTTCTCATCTCAATTTACATACATACTCTATCTCATCATATTTGTCCTCTATCTCAAAAGCAACAATGAGTATTATCTTACATTAAATTTCAATCTCTTTGACCTCTGGAGCCTTATGCTTCATTTCTCCTCTGCACCTGTCTGAATGACCCTTCTGCCTTCGTATTCTGTTTTTAAAGATTCATATGAATACATTGAACCTGCCTAGATATTCCAGGATAATGTCATATTAAGGTCATCCAATTAGACATTACTAATGTCTCCACAGAATTACCAAGATTAATGTCTGTTGAATAACTAGGAGATGAGTATCTTGGTGGGGGAAGACATTTCTATAATCCTATCTGTCATACTGTTACACCTAACAATTCATTTAGAAAGCGTTCCCTGTACCAAAACATTAGTTTTTTTTCTTTCTACCAGGGCATAGAAAAATGGTTCACTGAACTGGAGGTTGAAGTTATCACTTTACCATTTTGAACCCCTTGTTCCACTGAGTGAGCAAAGACTGGGATAGTTATGGGCTGATGTGGTTGACTGTCATACCCATAAGGTAGATATGTTGCTGATACACATTGGGGATAAGGATGAGTGTGCTAGATCCACAGATTTATCTTAGTACCACAGGTTAACTTAGTACAGGTTTAACTTAGACCCCAAGGTTTAACTTAGCACTTCCATGTTTAAAAGTAAACATTAATAAACTAATAATACATTAATAAACTACAGCAACCTATAAAAGCCAGAATACAAAAATGTTAGATCTTTTAGAAATGAATTTTTGAAATTCAGATTTTAGATCATCCCATAACCTAAACAACATCAGCCTACTGAGAATGTAAATTGGTGATTAAAAAAAAGGAATTGAAAAATATTGGCATATCAACTATGGGCTTATGTTTAGAGGAAAAAAAAACTTATTGTAGCAGGTATGCATATACTCACTTTTCTTGTAACACACACACACATGACTATACCACCCAGTTTTTTAATTTCCACTTCTTATTTTTCTTTTATTACTGTGTAAAAGGAAAGTTGTCTGTTAATAATGAATTTTACTGCCTTTATATTGCAATATATAAATATGAGAGAGGTGTTATAACACCAGTAGAGGACTAATTAAAATAAATAAGAGGTGGATAATATGATATTTTCTGAGTTGAATAAAATGAGTCCTAGCATCCTGTGCTGTCTCTTGGAAAGCATCTTGTTGTCTATGCATGAAAAACAATTACATCATGTTAGGCAAAAGAATAAAGTTGTATTTGTTATTGGATATAAGTTCATTATAATGAATATAAGTGTGGATATAGTGTACAAAAAGGATGAGATATATTGGTTATTAAACATTTATCTCTGCTGCAACATATCATTTGCTACCCAGCTTCTTAACCACTAACCAGATAATATCCATGCTTAGCAGTCTAAGTCTCATTTCCACTGGGCCCGTTTCTCCAAGTTCTTAAATTAACACCAACAGTCAGTTTATTGTCTTCCCAGAAGTTTGAGCCTGTCTTTGTGGACCAATTCTTTGAGTTCTTAGATTCTTGTGGTCTTTTCCTCTGATTTTTTTTTATGATGCCTATAGTGGTAGCAGGCTGATGCCTGAAGTTGCAATGTCTGTGATACGTGAGTGTTGTCTTTTATTTTTCCAGTTCTCCAATATTTGTGAAAATAATTCCATATATTTACTTCTTTACTGAAATATCCAGCATGGTTTCTGTTTTATTTTTTAAGTACTCTTTCAGAGAAAGGGAAAGAGTTAATAAATAAATAAAGCAATATAATAGTTAAAAATGAGGCTAGAGACAGTGCATCAGAATGAGATGAAGACACAAAAAAAGGCAGGAAGAAAATAAGAAGGAGGGAGGAGAGGAGGGTGAGAAAGAAAAGAAGGAAAAGAAGGGAGAAATTTCATATAGTAGAATTATGAAGGGAATAAAGCAATAGGATAGAAGTTGATTAAGCTGAGTAGTGAAACTTCATATAATATGATTGAGAAAGAGTTTCCCAGGTGGTGCTACTGGTAAGGAACCTGCTTGTCAATATAGGAGATGTAAGAGATGCAAGTTTGATTCCTAGTTTGAGAAGATTCCCTGGAGGAGAGCATGGCAACCCACTCCAGTATTCTTTCTGGAGAATCCCATGGTCAGATGAGCTTGGTGGGCTAAAATCCATAGGGTCACAAAGAGTGGGATATGACTGAAGAGACTTAGCAGACCCACAGCACATGATTGAGGAAAGAATTCTAGAATGGGACATTTGAGTTAACACCTAACATAAGTAATTCAGGAGTAAGAGATCAGGAGAAGAAACTCACAAAGAGGGACCAATAAGTGTAAAGCAATACAGTGGAAGTGAGAAATACATTTAAGGGACTAGATCTGATAGACAGAGTGCCTGAACTATGGACGGAGGTTCATGACATTGTACAGGATACAGGGGTCAAGAACATTCCCAAGAAAAAGAAATGCAGAAAAGCAAAATGGCTGTCTAAGGAAGGCTGTGAAATACCTGTGAAAAGAAAAGAAGCAAAACCCAAAAGAGAAAAGGAAAGATACAGCCATTTGAATGCAGAGGTCCAAAGAATAGCAAGGAGAGATAAGAAAGCCTTCCTCAGTGATCAGTGCAAAGAAATAGAGGAAAACAATAGAATGGGAAACACTAGAGATCTCTTCAAGAAAATTAGAAATACCAAGGGAAAATTTCATGCAAAGATGGACTCAATAGAGGACAGAAATGGTATGAACCTAACAGAAGCAGAAGATATTAAGATGAGGTAGCAATAATACACAGAACAACTGTACAAAAAAGATCTTCATGATCCAGAAAACCACGATGGTGTGATCACTCACCTAGAGCCAGACATCCTGGAATGTGAAGTCAAGTGGGACTTAGGAAGCATCACTACGAACAAAGCTAGTGGAGGTGATGGAATTCCAGTTGAGCTATTTCAAATCCTAAAAGATGATGCTGTGAAAGTGCTGCTCTCAATATGCCAGAAAATTTGGAAAATTCAGCAGTGGCCACAGGACTGGAAAAAGTCAGTTTTCATTCCAATCTCTAAGAAAGGCAATGCCAAAGAATGCTCAAACTACCATACAATTGCTCTCATCTCACACACTAGCAAAATAGTGCTCAAAATTCTCTAAGCCAGGCTTCAGCAATACCTGAACCATGAACTTCCAGATGTTCAAGCTGTTTGTAGAAAAGGTAGATGAACCAGAGATCAAATTGCCAACATCCGCTGGATCATCGAAAATGCAAGAGAGTTCCAAAAAAACATCTATTTCTGCTTTATTTACTATGCCAAATCCTTTGACTGTGTGGATCACAATAAACTATGGAAAATTCTGAAAGAGATGGGAATACCAGCCCACCTGACCTGCCTCTAGAGAATCTGTATGCAAGTCAGGAAACAACAGTTAGAATTTGACATGGAACAACAGACTGGTTCCAAATCGGGAAAGGAGAATGTCAAGGCTGTATATTGTCACCGTGCTTATTTAACTTATATACAGAGTATATCATGAGAAACACTGGATTGTAGGAAGCACAAGTTGGAATCAAGATTTCCAGGAGAAATAACAACAACCTCAGATATGCAGATGACACCACCCTTATGGCAGAAAGTGAAGAAGAACTAATGAGCTTCTTGATAAAAGTGAAAGAGGAGAGTTAAAAAGTTGGCTTAAAGCTCAACTTTCAGAAAACTAAGATCATGGCATCTGGTCCCACCACTTCATAGCAAATAGATGGACAAACAGTGGAAACAGTGGCAGACTTTATTTTTCTGGGCTCCAAAATCACTGCAGATGGTGATTGCAGCCATGAAATTAAAAAATGCTTGCTCCTTGGAAGAAAAAAATTATAACCAACCTTAAGAGCATATTAAGAAGCAGAAATATTACTTTGCCAAGAAAGGTCCATCTAGTTTTTCCAGTAGTCATGTATGGATGAGAGGTGGACTATAAAGAAAGTTGAGCACAGAAGAATTGATGCTTTTGAACTGTAGTGTTGGAAAAGACTCTTGAAAGTCCCTTGGACTGCAAGGAGATCCAACCAGTCCATCCTAAAGGAAATGAGTCCTGAATATTCATTGGAAGGACTAATGTTGAAGCTGGAACTCCAATACTTTGGCCACCTGATGAGAAGAGCTGACTCATTTGAAAAGACCTTGATGCTGGGAGAGATTGAAGGCAGGAGGAGAAGGGGACAACAGAGAATGAGATGGTTGGATGGCATCACCGACTCAGTGGAACATGAGTTTGAGTAAACTCTGGAAGTTGGTGATAGACAGGGAAGCCTGGCATGCTGCAGTCTATGGGGCCACATAGTCGGACACTACTGAACAACTGAAATAAACTGAACTGAATATATGCAAGGACACCATTGGCATCAAAAAAGGCTGTGAAGCGCTTCAATGGAGGTAAATGATAAAGTAAAGAATGTAGGTGATGAATCTGAACTATATAAGGAGAATATCATCAGGTCAGGCCTCCAAAATATATTTGGAGGCTCCTCCATCCATGGGATTCTCCAGGCAAGAATACTGGAGTGGGTTGCCATTTCCTTCTCCAGGGGATCTTCCCAACCCAGGAATTGAACCCAGGTCTCCCACACTGCAGGCAGATGCTTTAACCTCTGAGCTACCAGGGAAGTCCAATAAAATATGCTTTAATCTAAGATAAATCTTGGGTAGCAGGTGAGTGTGCACATAAACAAAATGAAAGTTCTAAGTCAAAATAAATAAAAATCAGCTATTTTGTCCTAATTTAATGAAAATATAGACAATGTATACTAAACAAATTTATGATTATTGGCTAATGTGATATTCTATCTTCTGTATCTATCAATTGTTCAACTCAATATCACTTCAGTCCAAGAAATATTAAACATTTATTAAGGTAAGAGACCATTTCCTAAGTTCATATGTTTCTATAACCTATGTTGAGAAGCAAAATTGATGCTTGAAAATTTTATGTTGGATTTAATTTCATTTTTTAAAGTTCAGGATTGAAATGAATATCTAGCATTTGTTAATGAGTTTAATTCCAAACAGGAAAAGACACGTGATTACTATGTATTCAGTAAGGGCTCTGAATCACAGTAGTGGGAAATACTAGCATAACTCAAAACTCTAGTTTCCTGCTGGAGAGACCAGACCTCTGGCCAAAAATGAGTAGCAACGAAATACAATCTGCTTGCTTATGACAGAAATGCTTGAACAAGTAATGTCTGTTCCAGCAGTGGACATAATAGCCTGGTGTGATACTGATAAATGTTACGGTGATTTTCCCATCAGCTTAGTAAAGACATATCATTTTCAGCATGGATCATAACATAGTTTAATTCATGCTGCAAAGCAGAATCAGTATGAGGATTTGAGCATTGGGAGAGCTGTTATAGAAAGGCTTAATTCCCCATTCAAAATTTTGAGCCTAAATATTATTGAAATCCAGATGGCTGATTTAAAGCATACCACAAAGGATAATTGTAGAATGTCCCTAAAGTGTTGGGATGTAATTGAAGTATCATTTGACTTTTCATTTGCAAGATAAGCAGTTTTTCATGGCATCCTTCTTATATTTGCCTAAAAAGGATTTCTTAGTGGGACCAGAAAGTTTAGTAGTGAAATAGAACTTTTGAAGCAGTAGCAGTCAAGTTGAGAAGTAGTTTTCCAGATAAGACAAGAAGAACAAAACATGATAGATAAGAGGATGAAGACCTCTAGCAAAACAAATAGGTTTCTTCTACTGTAGAGGGAATTTGTTCAGTGAAGTTTAATTCTCTGATGACTATTAATTCATATAATTTTGCAGTGTGTATGACATCCATTCTTCATTGTGTCAGTGAAGCCATTGAATATTTGAGTGATAAATTGAAAATATTAGAGATTGATGATACAATTAATGAGATTAGCAGAAGCAGAGCAGAGAGCAAAAAATTTAAGTGAAAGGAGATAAAAGTTCTCTACCTGTTTTAAAATCTATTAATTTTTGTGGGCGTTAACAGGTGAAAAACATTGAAAATGCACTGAAAGTTTTATATTTACCAGTAAGAAAAATAAAGCCATGTTAATGGCTGTCTTTTTATTATTTTATTTTCAATAAAAAAGTCATAGAAGCAATCACTATGGTTACATATCATATTGTTGCTACATAGTACATTAAGATAATTGCACACCCTAATGAGGAGGCCTTACAAATAGCTTTGAAAACCAGGGAGGGGAAAACCAAAGGAGAAAATGAAAGATATACCCATTTGAATGCAGAGTTCAAAAGAATAGCAAGGAGAGATAAGAAAGCCTTCCTCGGTGATCAGTGCAAAGAAATAGAGGAAAATAATAGAATGGGAAGGACTAGAGATCTCTTCAAGAAAATTAGAAATACCAAGGGAACATTTTATGCAAAGATGGAATCAATAAAGGACAGAATGGTATGAACCTAATAGAAGCAGAAGATATTAAGAAGAGGTGGCAAGAATACACAGAAGAACTATAGAAAAAGAATCTTCACAACCCAGATAATCACAATGGTGTGATCACTCACCTAGATCCAGACATCCTGGAATGTGAAGTCAAGTGGGACTTAGGAAGCATCACTACGAACAAAGCTAGTGGAGGTGATGGAATTCCAGTTGAGCTATTTCAAATCCTGAAAGATGATGCTATGAAAGTGCTGCTCTCAATATGCCAGCATATTTGGAAAACTCATTGTGGTCACGGGACTGGAAAAGGCCAGTTTTCATTCTAATCCCTAAGAAAGGCAATGCCAAAGAATGCTCAAACTACGATACAATTACACTCATCTCACACACTAGCAAAGTAGTGCTCAAAATCCTCTAAGCCAGGCTTCAGCAATACCTGAACCATGAAATTCCAGATGTTCAAGCTGTTTGTAGAAAAGGCAGAGGAACCAGAGATCAAATTGCCAACATGCACTGGATCATCAAAAAAACAAGAGATTTCCAGAAAAATATCTATTTCTGCTTTATTAACTATGCCAAAGCCTTTGGCTGTGTGGATCACAATAAACCATGGAAAATTCTTCAAAAGATGGGAATACCAGCCCACCTTACCTGCGTCTTGAGAAATCTACATGCAGTTCAGAAAGCAACAGTTAGAACTGGACCTGGAATACAGGCTGATTCCAAATTGGGAAAGGAGTACGTCAAGGCTGTATATTGTCACCATGCTAATTTAGCTTATATCCATAGTACATCATGAGAAACGCTGGGCTGGAAGAAGCACAAGCTGGAATCAAGATTGCTGGGAGAAATATCAATAACCTCAGATATGCAAATGACACCACCCTTATGGCAAAAAGTGAAGAAGAATTAAAGAGTCTCTTGATGAAAGTGAAAGAGGAGAGTGAAAAGTTGGCTTGAAGCTCAACATTCAGAAAACAAAGATCATGGCATCTGGTCCCATCACTTCATGGCAAATAGATGGGGTAACAGTAGAAACATTGGCTGACTTTATATTTGGGGCTCCAAAATCACTGCAGATGGTGATTGCAGCATTGAAATTAAAAGACACTTGGTCCTTGGAATAAAAGTTATGACCAGCATAGAAAGCATATTAAAAAGCAGAGATATTACTTTGCCAACAAAGGTCCATCTAGTTGAGGCTATGGTTTTTCCAGTAGTCATGTATGGATGTGAGAGTTGGACTATAAAGAAAGCTGAGCACTAAGAATTGATGCTTTTGAACTGTGGTCTTGGAGAATATTTTTAAGATGCCCTTGGACTGCAAGGAGATCCAACAAGTCCATCCTAAAAGAGATCAGTCCTGAATATTCACTGGAAGGACTGATGCTGAAGCTGAAACTCCAATACTTTGGCCACCTGATTCAAAGAGCTGACCCATTTGAAAAGACCCCGAAGCTGGGAAAGATTGAGGGCAGGAGGAGCAGGGGGGACAGAGAATGAGATGTTTGGATGGCATCACTGGGTCAATGTGTTTGGGTGCACTCCAGGAGTTGGTGATGGACAGGGAGGCCTGGTGTGTTACAGTCCATGGGGTCACAAAGAGTCAGACACAACTGTGTGACTAAAGTGAAACTGAACTGAACTTAATTGATATTTGAGAGAATCATCTTTGTCCCTCAAGTCATTTTAGGGACTTAATGGATAGATAATATGCTGCCAATCTATATGCCTCCAATTTTTTCCTGGAAAATCATGAAAGACATTTTTTCCAGAGAGAATATGTGTGTATCACTTCATAGTATAAACTGAATCAAATTTCTTTTCACATGAATTTCTAGTACCATTGAAAAAATATCAGCTCATGAGGTTTATACCATGTTACAATTTACAGTACGCATGGTTGAATTTTCTTAACAACTTTGGAGCACCTACCTTATGTTTTGTGTTATTTTACATATAATAAAACAAAGGTTAATCACCATTATCTTCAAGTTACTCATATACCAGTGAGTCAAAAACCTAAAAAGGTTACAATGATATACAGTGAGAATATAGATAATGAAAGTCTATAGAAAATGCCTCAGGAACACAGAGAAACTTAGTTCTGTCTAATTTTATAACCTAGTTGTTTTTTTCCCCCAATCTGCCTATTAAAGTGATGTTAAGCTGGGAAAAATTCTGTGTTATATACACCATTATGTGGAAGAAAAAGAATTTCTGGATATTGTATAATGAAACTATGTAAAAGTTTTATATATTTTATTTTTTTCAGGAAATCTGTGAATACAAAAAGTTTACATTAGTTGCCAGGTGTGTTCCCATGCTGCTGAGGAAGCTGATTCTTAGAAGGGCTCCAGATCTTCTCTAAGCAGTCTCTATTATTTCTGGGTCCAGTCAGGCAAACATAGACCACATATGATTTTTGCAGGGAAAAATTGTTAGAAGAATTGGTTAAATAGTGGAGAACTCTAAAAACTAAAGTGAAAAGCACTAATGCAGAGAACAATCATTCCCTTAGTGTTGGGAAACACTGCATGATGTACTCTGCATTTAAGTTAAATAAGCAGGGTGGCAATATACAGCCTTGAGATACTCCTTTCCCTATTTGGAAACAGCCTGTTGTTCTATATCAAGTTCTAACTGTGGCTTCTTGACCTGCATACAGACTTCTCTGGAGGCAGGTAAGGTGGTCTGGTATACCCATCTCTTGAAGAATTTCCCACAGTTTATTGTGATTCACATAGTCAAAGGCTTTGGTGTAATCAGTAAAGCAGAAGTAGATGTTTTTCTGGAACTCTTGCTTTTTCAATGATCCAGTGGATTTGGCAATTTGATCTCTGTTTCCTCTGGCTTTTCTAAATCTAGCTTGAACATCCGGAGGTTCACAGTTCACATACTTTTGAAGCCTGGCTTGGAGAATTTTGAGAATTACTTTGCTAGTATGTGAGATGAATGCAATTGTGCAGTAGTACTCTGAACATTCTTTGGGCTTTCCTGATAACTCAGTTGGTGAAGAATCTGCCTGCAATGCAGGAGACCCTGGTTTGACTCCTGGGTCAGGAAGAACCACTGGAGAAGGAATAGGCTATCCACTCCAGTATTCTTGGGCTTCCCTTGTGGCTCAGCTGGTAAAGAACCTGCCTGCAATGCAGGAGACCTGGGTTCAATCTCTGGGTTGGGAAGATTCCCTGGAGAAGGAAAAGGCTACCCACTCCAGTGTTCTAGCCTGGAAAATTCCATGGACAGTACAGTCCATGGGGTCTCAAAGAGTCGGATGTGACTGAACGACTTTCACTTTCACTTGAACATTCTTTGGCATTGCCTTTCTTTGGGCTTGGAATGAAAACTGACCTTTTTCAGTCTTGTGGCTACTGCTGAGTTTTCCAAATTTGCTGGCATATTGAGTGCAGCATCACTTTCACAGCATTATCTTTTAGGTTTTGAAATAGCTCAACTGGAATACCATCACCTCCACTAGCTTTGTCCGTAGTGATGCTTCCTAAGGCCCACTTGACTTCACATTCCAGGATGTCTGGCTCTAGGTGAGTGATCACACCATCGTGATTATCTGGGTCATGCAGATCTTTTTAGTTAGTATAGTTCTTCTGTGTATTCTTGCCACCTCTTCTTAACATCTTATACTTCTGTTAGGTCCATACCATTTCTGTCTTTTGTTGTGCCCATCTTTGTATGAAACGTTCCCTTGGTAACTCTAATTTTCTTGAAGAGATATCTAGTATTTTCCATTCTATTGTTTTCCTCTATTCCTTTTCATTGATCATCGAGGAAGGCTTTGTTATCTCTACTCGCTATTCTTTGGAACTCTGCATTCAAAAGGGTGTATCTTTTGTTTACTCCTTTGCCTTTAGCTTCTCTTCTTTTCTCGCCTATTTGTAAGGCTTCCTCAGACAGCCATTTTGCCTTATTGCATTTCTTTTCCTTGAGGATGAGCTTGATCACTGCCTCCTGTACAATTTCACAAACCTCCACCCATAGTTCTTCAGGCACTCTGTCTATCAGATCTAATCCCTTGAATCTATTTCAGTCAATACTGAAATCAGATTGTTTATATTCTTTGCAGCCAACGATGGAGAAACTCTATACATTAAAGACCCGGAGCTGACTGTGGCTGAGATCATGAACTCCTTATTGCAAAATTCAGAAGAAGAATTAAAGGATAAATTGAAGAAAGTAGGGGAAACGATTAGACCATTCAGGTATGACCTAAATCAAATCCCTTACTACTATAGAGTGGAAGTGACAATGCCAATTGCCAAAGGATAAAAATTATTATCTGCAAGTCAAGTGGTATTTATATGATTGAAGGATACATCTAGGAGTAGATATGATTTTTAGTGAGTTGGTTACAATTTCATAAATTTTCTTCATACTCAGAAAATGACATTAGAACATTAATAAATGCAAAAACATTTTCTTATGGAATAACAGCAAATAAAGAAATCCATGTTTTAAAAATAAATTCCACAATCTAACAGCTTTTAAAATGCTACACTATAATTACATTAACTATACTATAATTACAAGTGACATACTATAATTACAATTGATAGAAATATATCTTGTCTTTTCAGGGAAAATTAATAATGAAATTAACGTCATCATTGTCATTTTCATCATCATCACCTCTACAGCAAGATTTCTCAGCCTTGACTCTATTTTCATCTTGGGTTGGATGATTCTTTTTAGGGAACAGTGTGGCTGGATATCCTGGGGGTTTTAGGATATATAGCAGCATTTCTGCCCTTTATGGATTAGATAGTATTAGTAACAACTTCCCCTCTCCAACAGTTGTGACAACTGAAAGCATCTCCAAATATTACCAAAATTTACCTGGGGATAGAAAATCAATCCTGGTATAAAATCATTGCTCTAGAGACAGCACCCTAGACATTTTTAAATGGATACATCAAAATTTTCTGTGCCTGTCACTTCTAAATCTTAACCCAATTTCTATGCCTGTGGTCTAGTACTTTTCCTCAATAGAATCCTTGCCACTGTCTTTATATTGTTTCTCATGTTAAACATCCATGTTATAATTTACCTTGAATTTATTTATGACCATTGCTATACCAGAAATAAAAAAAATAACTTTCCTCTTATATTTTAAATTTATGTATTAATTTGAAATACAGTATTTTACTGGAGAACTTTAACCAAGAAACCATGCTTTTTAAACACAATATATTTGATATATAAAAGCTTTTTATAAGTTAATCTGATTTAATTAAGCCAATTATATCTATACATTTCAGGCATGTGGGTGCATCATATTAGTTTGTGCTACTTTTTGTTTTTTTACAGGTATATATTTATTTATTTATTATTTTTTTTAAATTTTATTTTATTTTTAAACTTTACATAATTGTATTAGTTTTGCCAAATATCAAAATGAATCCGCCACAGGTATACATGTGTTCCCCATCCTGAACCCTCCTCCTTCCTCCCTCCCCATACCATCCCTCTGGGTCGTCCCAGTGCACCAGCCCCAAGCATCCAGTATCGTGCATCGAACCTGGACTGGCAACTCGTTTCATACATGATATTTTACATGTTTCAATGCCATTCTCCCAAATCTTCCCACCCTCTCCCTCTCCCACAGAGTCCATAAGACTGTTGTATACATCAGTGTCTCTTTTGCTGTCTCGTACACAATAACCCTGTGTGCTACTTTTGATTGGAAGAATTAATAGAGCCATAAGGGTAATTATACATTAGTTATCATAACAGAACACCATGGGAAGATTATAATCTTTGCTTTTCTGCACAGTGATATGACTTTCAATGACCGGGCCCTCCTACAATAAAAATCACAAAGGATTAGTTGCTCATCACTGATTTGGAAAGTGGACATTTAAGCAAAGGTTTATCCCTGCTAAATGATCTATGAATGAGATGCTATGAGAGCAGATGAAATGTTCACTGATCTCTATCTGAATGTGTCGGGAAAGACGTGATGGGGCTGACTTCAGAAGCATGAGTAGGACAACATCCATGTCAGATTACTAGTGATATATTCCTTTATTCACATTACACAAAGTTTTACTGCCTAAGAACATAAACATCCATTTCCTGAATCAATGGAAAATCCCTGGTAGGCACTGAACCAAAGAAGAGCAAGTAACCTGAATTCATTTGCTTTACTCAGATTTCCCAATATAAAAAAATTGAAAAATGATGAAACAATTACTGATCAAGTCACATTAGAAAGCCTCTTGACCAAACTTTGACCACTTGCCATTGCCTGTGACAACATGCTGACTGATTTTTATACAAAAGTGAGCTGGTGGCAGAAGTTTCCTCTAAAGCATCTGAGCACTTTTGCTTTCCCTTTTCTCCAAGCTGAATAGAGTGCTTCAGGTTAGGTGTTCATACTTTCCCCTGTTTATGGTGCACTTGCTTTATAATCATTTAGATTAGTTAAATTTATCATAAATGAATTTCATATCCATATGTAAGACAGATAATCTTGTCTATGACAACTGTGGAAAACAAATAAAGGGGAACTGCTAAAGCATCTTGGTAGATGTGGGTGGGTTGAGTCGACTAAAAAAATTGGCAAAGTGTGTCAGTCTAAAAAGATTACAGGATCAGATTGCTTTAAAGCTGATCCATGTATAATTTCAAATTTTTTTAATGGAAAATGAAATTTCTAAATATTGTTTATGCAAAAATTACAACTCAAAACTTCAAATCATAAAGAAAAGCACATGCATGAAGAAAAGTGTTTGGATTCACATTCAGAATCTGATATGTGAATGTACATTTTACATATATTAAACAAACAAAATAATGATTAAGCATAAATGTCTTTGAATCCTAAATATAACTATATTTATTAGCCTACCAATTCTTGAGTAAATATAATTACATAAAAATGTTTTGATTCTGTTAATTATTGTCATTTTGAAGAAGGGATAAATAAATAGATCATGATGCTGTAGAACTTAGTAAGGTTATAAAAACTGAGAAATATTCATTTAGTTAACTTTCAGACTTGAGTAGGTTCCAGTTCCAGTTCAGTTGCTCAGTCGTGTCTGACTCTTTGTGACACCATGAACGGCAGCACGCCAGGCCTCCCTGTGCATCACCAACTCCCGGAGTCTACCCAAACCCACGTCCATTGAGTCAGTGATGCCATCCAACCATCTCATCCTCTGTCGTCCCCTTCTCCTCCTGCCCTCAATCTTTCCCAGAATCAGGGTCTTTTCAAATGAGTCAGCTCTTTGCATCAGGTGGCCAAAGTATTGGAGTTTCAGCTTCAACATCAGTCCTTCCGATGAACACCCAGGACTGATCTCCTTTCGGATGGACTGGTTGGATCTCCTTGCAGACCAAGTGACTCTCAAGAGTCTTCTCCAACACCACAGTTCAGAAGCATCGATTCTTTGACACTCAGCTTTCTTTATAGTCCAACTCTCACATCCATACATGACTACTGGAAAAACCATAGCCTTGACTAGATGGACCTTTGTTGACAAAGTATGTCTCTGCTTTTTAATATGCTGTCTAGGTCTGTCATAACTTTCCTTCCAAGGAGTAAGTGTCTTTTAATTTCATGGCTGCAATCACCATCTGCAGTGATTTTGGAGCCCCCCAAATAAAGTCAGCCACTGTTTCTACTGTTTCCACATTATTTGCCATGAAGTGAAGGGACCAGATGCCATGATCTTAGTTTTCTGAATGCTGAGCTTTAAGCCAACTTTTTCACTCTCCTCTTTCACTTTCATCAAGAGGCTTTTTAGTTCCTCTTCACTTTCTGCCACAAGGGTGGTGTCATCTGCATATCTGAGGTTATTGATATTTCTCCCAGCCATCTTGATTCCAGCTTGTGCTTCATCCAGCCCAGCATTTCTCATGATGTACACTGCATATAAGTTAAATAAGCAGGGTGACAATATACAGCCTTGACGTACTCCTTTTCCTATTTGGAAACAGTCTGTTGTTCCATGTCCAGTTCTAATTGTTGCTTCCTGACCTGCATACACATTCTCAAGAGTCAGGTCAGGTGGGCTGGTATTCCCGTCTCTTTCAGAATTTTCCACAGTTTATTTTCATCCACACAGCCAAAGGCTTTGGCATAGTCAGTAAAGCAGTAATAGATGTTTTTTCTGGAACTCTCTTGCTTTTTTGATGATCCAAGGGACGTTGGCAATTTGATCTCTGGATCCTCTGCCTTTTCTAAAAACTGCTGCTCCTGCGCCATCCTTGAGTAGGTTATCTGCTGTGAAATTTTATCCACTAATTTAATCACATCTATGGACAAGACAGCTGTTCACCTCCTAAAAAGCCATTTTATGTGTATAAATTAATGATAATGCATGTTTGAAGATTTAGACAAAAGGCAATCTTATTAGTGTTTATATTCTTCAAAATGGCCTATATATGTGAATAATAGCACAGTTCCTTTTAAATAGACTTTAATAACTGCTACCCACTATAAGAAAGATCTAGATTTTCCTTTTATGTATACAAAAAGAAAAAAAAACAACAAAAAGAATTGTTTTTTACTGTGAAGAGAGTGGACATTTTCAGGTTAGAAGTTGAGAATATTTTAATAATTCTTATCTGCTTTTGTTACTACTTGAATGCATATCACCTGGAAAGCACAATCTCAAGGATGAACATAGTTTTTTTCCTGTAGTAGCTTGAATTAATGATGTGCTGCGAGTTGCTTAAACAGGTGTTTGTTTTTATAATTTAAATTTTCAAAATTGGGGAATCACAGACAACCAACCATCACAAAATAACAAGCTGTTATGGCTTTACACAGCTGTATTTCTCTCATTTCCATGGGCACTGGGAGTCATTCTTTTATTTCTGACCATCTGCAAACCCCACTTAAGGTCATTAGCAGGTGTTGTGTATCCTCTGGCATAATATTATTCTTTCCAGAAACAAGAACACAGGATTAATAAAGTAAGGAAAAGAAAAAAAAAAAACTTCTGAATTGCCTTTATACCTAACGTGATTTGTAAAATGAGAAATTTTATTAAAAAACAAGGTGAAAATATTTTCCAAGAATAAATGTTTGTATTTTTGCTTTTTTTACTCTAGGTTTGTCAAGTGTATTTACTCTAACAGCTTTTTGTTTGTACCTCTTTTTTTTGTTTGTTTGTTTTTTTTTTTTTTTTTTACTGGAATGTTACCAGAAGTTGTTATGGAGAACAGAAATATAGAGCTGCACTGGTGAAGGACGGAAAAGATCAATCTGTCTAATTTTCTATTATTTATGACTTGGCAAGGATGTAAAATTCAGTAGTCCCATCAATACCATGAATTTCATGTGTACTGTGTAGTTTCTTTCACTGTTCATAGGTTTGATACTGTTTCTTGACTGTTCTCTTTCCAGACTGATCATTCTTTCATAATTTTAACTAACCCACATTATTATAATGCCTTGAAGTGCTATTGTTTTATATTGTCTAAACTTTTTTAATCTAGTTTTTAAGTATGTAGTGTTTTTCTCTACATTTAATCTAATGTTGAACACACAAACATTAAATAGCTACTTTAAAATGATTCATAAGTTTATTTAAATAAGATGAATATGAAATCTACCATAAGACCTAAATTTCATTTTAACCAATAACTCCAACATTTCCTGAATCCATTTTTGAATCAAAAATAGCTGCTGGTAAATTCAAATTTCTACCTGTTTGCCTTTATTACTCCATTCCCTGTTGGCAATGTGAGTGTAAAAATAAAGCTAAATCATAAGCCATATAATGAAATATATTTGAAGAAAAGTAACTAAATAAATATAGTTTTATGCAAATATATAATTGCAAGAAATGAAACTCCATTTAATTCCAGTGTTCATATGTTTAAAAAGCATGACTGTCTTATTGACCTCCACTTGAAATCTTTATCTTGTATAATGGTCAGTCTCATGTGTCGAATTGGAGAATGTCTTTGGATGAGATCCATATTTAAAACAGTGAACTTTAGTAAAGCAGATTGCTTTCCATAATATGAGTGAGCCTCATCCAATTAGCTTGAAGAAAAGAAAATGACTGTCTCTTCTGAGCAAGAGGGGATTCTCCAGCAGATTCCCTTCAATGTGAAACTGGAACATTGGCTTTTATGCACCCCAAGCCTGCCAGCCTACACTACGGATTTTGAATCTCCTGGGTTCCATAATCATGAGAGCCAATTCCATATAGTGAGTCATATACATATAACCCTAATTCACTTTCCTTTTTGAATTAAAATAGATCTTTGAGTCTGACTCTTATTATGGTCATGCCAACTCCTTCAGTTATGGAGTACAAAGTATAATGATTTTACCCAACACTGCAATGCTTGAAATACAGATCAGTTGAACTCCAGAGTTTATTTTCTTTGCATTCTTAAAGCATAATGTGGAAAAGCCACTGCTTCCAAATCTAGACTATTATCTTTTTTTTTTTTTTTTGGCCACACCTTGCAGCTTGAGGAATCTTAGTTCCCCAACTAGGGATTGAATCCCAGGCCCATGGCAGTGAAAACACCAAATCCTAATCAGTGAACCACCGGGATATACCTGAGGCTACTATTATTCTAATAGTGATGATCATATTCCTGGTGTTTCCAGATTACAGAAGCAGATATTGTACAATAAGAAATTATTGAATCTCTTAGATTTAACAATGCACTTCATAAAACTGGTTTACTATTTTTAATCTCCTAACATTATTTTGCTTCTTGTTTAAATTTTAAATCTTCATTTTTGAAAAACTGCTAAGATTTAAATTAATAAATCATATTCATTTAGTGTATGTGTGTGTGTGTGTGTGTGTGTGTGTGTGTGTGTATGTGTAGTATATACATTAGTCTTTTGGAATAGTAAGACCCAAGAGCTGCTGCTGATGTGTGTGTTTTTTTTTAAATGCAGTATATATGAGAAAACTAATGATAACATAGTAAATTCTTCATGTACTGAAAGGTTAAAAAGGTTTAAAAGGTTCTTACACTGAGATTATGACTTTCATATTCTTTAGTTGGAAATTTACATAGTAGATTGTATAGTATATTTATTTGAGATGTAGCTCTTTGTTTTGCCCCCATTTAACACTTTTGCTTCATAAAATAAAAATAAAAATCAGAGCTCATATTTTAGAGCTTTCTCTTTTCCAAGTTTAACTTTTCTATTAATACTATACAACATTGAAAGTTTGTGGAAACTCACTTGGAATATACTTTATGTTTATATTTTAATATTAAACTTAAAAATATACTTGAAACTAAAAATAATTCTTACCAAATAATGTGGCCAGACGTGAAACTCACAATCACATAGAATGAGAAGGTAATTTAATAAATATATGAATAAGATTTTTTTACTGCTTGGAAGAACTAGTGCCATTATCTGCCATCTTGCTACCAATTAGCAGTCTGAAAGAAGAGTTTATTCTATATTTTCTTATTCCCTAATGCATAACTCTGTGTCCTGTGCTTGTGTTGACTGTGACTTTTCTGAAGAAATTATATACAAGTATTTCTCTATATTAAGGAATGACATTTTGTTTGAAGAAGTTTATTTAAGTTAATGAATTAATAATTGCCTAGGGGGTATAGGTCACAAAAATTTTTGAATGCAAGTTACACATGGAGGAAGATAAAAGATAAAATAAAGTAAGCACCAATGGAAATTTAAGTATCTTTTCCATAGTTCTTCTTCCAGTTACAGAGAAATTATTCCTGGTCTGTGCCAAGCAGCAAGCTGGCTAGAGGACTGGCATACATTCTCTACCCTCAGCCTCAAAATAACAAAGATAAATCGATAGTTGAAATTGCAAGGGGCTAACTTGTCCTAATGTAATGTGCTAGGACATGACAAAGAAAAGATGCCAAGACTACAAGGCCTCAAAAGCAATGCTTCTAAAAGACACCATTCTTTAAAAGACTGAGTTTGCATCAACAGCATTTTCAAAAGTGGTTTAAAATAATCTGAATCTGAAAACACACTGATATAACATGGTTTAACATTACCTTATCTTTCTTTGCTAATACATTGTGTTCATTATTTTTTGAAAAACCTTGAAAATGCTTTCACTCTTGCTATCACTGCTTCTACTGCAATCACATAGAATAAAAAGGATAGCGAGATCATAAATATTTTGCTTATATTAATTATGATTACATTTGGATTGAAGACACAGCATCATCTACTTCTGGACTCATTTTTCATTGCCTACTTCTGGACTCAGCATTTATAAAAACCAACATTCTCATAATCAGTGCTAATATGGCTTACAGGATCATACCTTGTATTTTCAGCTCTGCATTATTTTCTAGTTAATTCTTATTTATTTTTATGGACAATATTCTTATTTTATATTCTAGTTCTTATTCATCTGGCCTCTTGATTACTCCTGTTTCTCCCTACTTATATGTCTTTTATATGCTAGAGTGGCATTTAACAGCAATGATTTGACAGTGATGATTTGATAGTGTAATTGATATTTACAAGATGCAGCCTTATCTCTATCCCTTACTAACTGCAATACTGGAAAAAATGCTTAAACTGTAAAGCACTCAATTTCCTCATCTGTAAGTGGGGAAAATTCAATTACCTTTCTCATAAGGCTGTTATAAGAACTAAATTAGAAAATTTATTAAAGGATTATCTCATTTTGTGGCACATTTCATTTAATACACATTTTGTAATATTAAAGGGTTATTGAATTGTGACACTCAAAGTTCAATACACAGTATCAATTTTGGGAGATATAATGGTATTTTATACAACATCTCTAGCAAAATCATCATAAAACATTGTACCTAGATGCACCACAGCCACCTAGGTGATATAAGAAAGCCCCGCAGCATTATTCATGTAGATTGAAATATATATGGCACAACCTAAGGTAGGGCAAATGTACTACTCTCTGAACTTAGCTTGTAACAGAGTAAAACCAGAAACTTCTCAACTCAAGATCAGATCCTATCTCTAAGACAATCATACCTAAAGTGGCAGACACAGTTAATTGCCTATTCAGAAGCCATTATTTTCTCTTTGCTGCTGCTAAGTCACTTCAGTTGTGCCCGACTCTGTGCGACCCCAGAGACGGCAGCCCACCAGGCTCCACCGTCCCTGGGATTCTCCAGGCAAGAACACTGGAGTGGGTTGCCATTTCTTTCTCCAATGCATGAAAGTGAAAAGTGAAAGTGAAGTTGCTCAGTCGTGTCTGACTCTTAGCAACCCCAGGGACTGCAGCCCACCAGGCTCCTCCATCCATGGGATTCTCCAGGCAAGAGTACTGGAGTGGGGTGCCACTGCCTTCTCCATTCTTGCTAAATAATTTAGATATAGTTTAGAAATATGAAGGTGCTGTGTCTGGGAAAGATAGGCTCCTTCCTATGCCCAGGAAATGACTGATGGTTGAATTAAACTATGACAATCTTATTCCCCTTTTCCAGAAGTAGGTTTAAGGAATGGGCAAGTTGACCCAGTTCTGGTCAAAGATATATTAGGAGTGTTAGGCTCGTTGGACCTTTGGAATTCCACTATATAGGTCTCATGGAATTCTACTATATAGGATTTCCACTATAACTGAAAAAGTGTATAGAGAGACACTCCCCTTCCTTTGGATGCAGTCATGTAAGCAAGAGTGGCCTGCAGGTGATGTAGCCATTTTTATCATGATATAACAAGCCTGTGGAAGAGAGAAGAGACTCTAGGACTGGCAAAAAAGAAATATAGGAAGCCAAGAGGTTCTGAATGGATTATTAACAATTAGTAACACCTATCTCCCATTCTGCTTTATGTGCAATTTTGGTTAGTGTATATATATATATATATATATATATATATATATATATATATTTACTGCAAGTAAAAACATTCTGATACATTTAGTTAATTTGATTTTTTTGTCTTTGTTTTGCTTTTATGCCAAAGGATTTCACAAAGTAAGCATTAATTCTTATTTTTCTATAGCGGTCTGCTGCCCTAGAAGTGACCCATTCGACACCTCTCTTCTTATGATCTTCTCATTTTTTATTAGTGTATATTTTCAATATAAAGTGAAAGTGAAAGTCACTCAGTCGTGTCTGACTCTTTGCAACCCCATGGACTATATAGTCCTTGGAATTCTCCAGGCCAGAATACTGGAGTGGGTGGCCTTTCCCTTCTCCAGGGAATCTTCCCAATCCAGGGATTGAACCCAGGTCTCTCACATTGCAGGCAGATTCTTTACCAGCTGAGACACAAGGGAAACCCATTTTCATTATTAAAAAAGCAAATAACGTTTAAATAATTATACACTTTTTTCTTTTTTTGGCTTCACCATGTAGCATGTGGAATCTCAGTTCTCCAAACAAGAATCAAACCCATACTCCCTGCATTGGAAGCAAGGAATCTTAACTACTGGACTGCCAGGGAAGTCACCAATTTTATATATATATTACATTAGCTGTAAATGTATGTACTCATCTATGAAATAGGGATGGCATATGTCTCAAAGGGTTGCCACGAAGACTGTGTAAAATAATCACAGACATATTCTAGGCCTTCAGTAAATGTGATGAATTCTACTTGGTGAAACACAGATTGTTTCTTAAAATTTAAAGACTTTAAAAATCTTTAGAAAAGAAATTTTTAAAAATATGAGCCCTTAAATTAATCTTTTTCTGCTGTATAGTATTTGTCAAATGCCAATAATATCCTAACATATCAGTAGTACATTATATGAATTGATCATTTGTAAGGTAGAGAAATTCAAAGAAAATAGCATATTTATAAGTTCTGACAATATTTTGAGATAAGTAACATTTATATATCTACAGTAATAATAAATTTATGATACTTCCTCAGTTTCAGGAAATTTCATCGTTTGTCAGAAAATAACAAATGACTCTGTGTCTCCAGACAAATGAGGCATTTTATTCTGGGATTTACCTTGGAAGATATTGGCTATCGAATGACTGTATCTATGATTATATTTTCTGACATAAAGTTGATATCTTCTTTTTTCTGCCTCTTGTCTCTCTGTTTTTAACTTCATAAAATAACAAAATTTATGAGTTTTGTCTTTGAGTGGGAAACTAATTTTTTGCTTATAGAAAAAAAGCATTTTCGATATTGGCAATGGAGTGATATACTGAGAAAGCAATTCAAGTGACTCTGAGAAGCCTGTTTCTTATTCCAGTCATTCTTTCTCATCCCTCCTACCTCTGCCATCAACAAGATGCAGTAAAGAAATAAATGAGAGTAGATATGAGGTTTATAGAGTGTCTATTATGAGGCAGGCATTTTACTTGATGTTCTGAGTAGTTCACCTCATTGTAAACATCGATCATCAACTCAACTGAATGAGTTGACATTATTTCGCATTTACATGTGAAGTCTGAAAGAGGAATAAAAATGATATCATGAACATGTAGTCTATTTTAATAAGTCCAATATTTGGCAATATAAAAATTCCTTTTCTTTTCTTATTTTAAGTTTCTGATACTAATATTTTTCATTCCCCTACTTTTTCACAGTTATCTCATAAAATTCATAATATACTATAATTTAGCATTAGATACTGAACTAGAAAGTCAAACACTAGACTTTCAGGTAATTCACCTTCAAACTTTCTTGGTATTTGATAAAACTTAAATGTAGTATATCAGTAAAATTTTATATTTGCACCGTTTTTGGAATGGATATTTCACTTTCACATGACTCATTTTATTTATTCTTTCAACTCATTATGATAGAAAATTTATCATATATTTATTGAGCATATGTTCTGTGCCAGACAGTATGCAAAACTTGTTATGCCATTTAATCTTCACAGCAATTCTCGAAGTTAAATACCACTATTACTCTTACCATTGCCATTATTGTTTTCAATATTATGACCATTAATGAGGGTTAAGTAAATTGTCTCAAGAACCAATTAGTAGCAGAGCTTGGATTCAAGCATAACATTTTAGTCTAGAGTCCCAAATGTAAAAATATCTCAGTATTTTATTACATTTTATTATCTGACCAGTATATTATCAACTATTTTAATGCAATTAAATATGTTTCTAATATATCTGTTTGCAGTACATGCTCTATTGCTTACATATTGGTAGATTTTAAAAAAATGTTTTAAAATAATCTGTAACCATGTATCTTAGTAAGTGTTTCAATACATTGTAATTGAATGTGTAATTAAATTTATCTATGACAAGGATGTACTCAATGGGGAAGGAATTTTATTTGTCCTTTTTACTGTATCCTACAAATTTGGAACAGCGCATCACATTTGGCAGTTATTTATGTTATAACTGTTGATTAGGTAGTTGTATTTTCCTATACCAGAGTGACTATAAGGATGCAACATAGTGATATGGGAAGTACCATGCAGAAAGAGAAACCAGATTGGAGAAGAGAATTCAAAATCTGGAGCAGAGATCAGAGAGGTGCAAGCTGGAAACTACTCACTGTCAAGACTGAAGATGTTGGCCAACCTTGCTTCTCCTCTAGTTTAATTCAGTTCAATTCAGTCACTCAGTCATGTCCGACTTTTTGTGACCCCATGGACTGCAACATGCCAGGCCTCCCTGTCCATCACCAACTCCAGGAGTTTATTAAAACTCATGTCCATTAAGTTGGTGATGCCATCCAACCATCTCGCCCTCTGTCGTCCCCTTCTCCTCCTGCCTTCAATCTTTCCCAGCATCAGGGTCTTTCAAATGAGTTGGTTCTTCACATCACGTAGTCAAAGTATTGCAGTTTTAGCTTCAGCATCAGTCCTTCCAATGAATATTCAGGACTGATTTCCTTTAGGATAGATTAGTTGGATCTCCTTGTAGTCCAAGGAACTCTCGAGTCTTCTCCAGCACCACAGTTCAAAATCATCAGTTCTTCAGTGCTCAGCTTTCTTTGTAGTCCAACTCTCATACCCATACATGACTACTGGAAAAACCATAGCTTTGACTAGATAGACATTTGTTGGTAAAGTAATGTCTCTGCCTTTTAATATGCTATCTAGGTTGGCCATAATTTTTCTTCCAAGGAGCAAGTGTCTTAATTTCATGGCTGCAGTCACTTCTGCAGGGATTTTGGACCCCTCCTCCAAAAAAAAAAAATAATAATAATAAAGTCTGTCACTGTTTCCACTGTTTTCCCATCTCTTTGCCATGAAGTGATGGGACCAGATGCCATGATCTTAGTTTTCTGAATGTTGAGTTTTAAGCCAAATTTTTCACTCTCCTCTTTCACTTTCATCAAGAGGCTCTTTCATTCTTCTCTTTCTTCCATAAGGGTGGTGTCATCTGCTTCTCCTCTAGGTGAATCTCTATTAAGTTCTACTTCAGAATCAGAGGTTTTAAAAAAGCATGAAGCCACGGGTTTATACGGTGGCATTCCAGATGGCAAAAACCATGACAACAGAAGAACAATCAAGGGAGACCTTCTTGTCAAAAGAAAAGAAATGTTTTCAGTAGTTTTGGGTGCCAAGAATGGGTGTTGAGGTAAACTCTATTTTTAAGTTTTACATTGACTTTTTGAAGTGTAATAATTTTATTTTTGATATACATGCTGTGTGAATAATATTTTCTTGATTTAAATTTCTCAATATAATTGTGTTGCAAAATTATTTGACATTTCTTGGTAACTTTGGAAATGATGGGAAAATAGGTATGAACCACAGCAGAAATGAATTAACTAAAATACCTTATTTTTCTTGAAAAATATTGGATACATGGATTGACAAATATTTTCTTCCATTTAATATAAACATATAAAACAGGACAAAACACCACTTTAAAATATTAATTCATTTCAGTTCAGTGGCTCAGTCGTGTCCGACTCTTTGTGACCCCATGAATTGCAGCACGCCAGGCCTCCCTGTCCATCACCAACTCCTGGAGTTCACTCAAACTCATGTCCATTGAGTTGGTGATGCCATCCAGCCATCACATCCTCTGTCGTCCCCTTCTCCTCCTGCCTCCAATCCCTCCCAGCATCAGGGTCTTTTCCAATGAGTCAACTCTTCACATGAGGTGGCAAAAATATTGGAGTTTCACCTTCAGCATTAGTCCTTCCAATGAACACCCAGGACTGATCTCCTTTAGGATGGACTGGTTGGATCTCCTTGCAGTCCAAGGGACTCTCAAGAGTCTTCTCCAACACCACAGTTCAGAACCATCAATTCTTCAGTGCTCAGCTTTCTTCACAGTCCAACTCTCACATCCATACATGACTACTGGAAAAACCATAGCCTTGACTAGACAGACCTTTGTAGGCAAAGGAATATCTCTGCTTTTGAATATGCTATCTAGGTTGGTCATAACTTTCCTTCCAAGGAGTAAGCGTCTTTTAATTTCATGGCTGCAGTCACCATCTGCAGTGATTTTGGAGCCCAGAAAAATAAAGTCTGACACTGTTAACTCTGTTTCCCCATCTATTTCCCATGAAGTGATGGGACCGGATGCCATGATCTTCGTTTTCTGAATGTTGAGCTTTAAGCCAACTTTTTCACTCTCCATTTTCAATTTCATCAAGAGGCTTTTTAGTTCCTCTTCACTTTCTGCCATAAGGGTGGTGTCATCTGCATATCTGAGGTTATTGATATTTCTCCTGGCAATCTTGATTCCAGCTTGTGTTTCTTCCAGTCCAGCGTTTCTCATGATGTACTCTGCACATAAGTTAAATAAGTAGGGTGACAATATACAGCCTTGATGAACTCCTTTTCCTATTTGGAACCACTCAGTTGTTTCATGACCAGTTCTAAATTCTCAAATTGTAATGTGTCATTTTACTGTTGTTTTGCTTCTGAACAAATATAAACTCTTTGTTTGGTAAGGATTTTTCAAAAATACCAAAACAATAGCACTAAAATTGTTTGATTCAGCTACTAATCATTATTAAAGACATACTGCTTTAAAATTTAGGATATAAAGTGAATTGTTACAACTGGATCAGTTTAAAAAAAATGTTAGTACAGGATGAAAAAGGTAGTCATTTGTTTTTAATTATTATCAATTTTGGAAACTTTTATTGAAATTTAATACCATTTGTAAAAGGAGGGGAAAATTCCCTGGTCATAATATCTTTTCACTTTCAGAAATTTGTTAAAATTTGGTAACTATAGCCATAGTAAAATATTTATAATAATAAAGCTATACTCTTTTATTATTTGCTAATTTCAAGTGAAAGAGTTTCATATTTTACATACATACATAAGAGAATACTCTTAATTGATTAAAAATAAAATGATATCAATATAAAATTTTAAACATTATAATGAAAGTGAAAGTTGCTCAGTCATGTCTGACTCTTTGCAACCCCAAGGACTGTATAGTCCTTGGAATTCTGCAGGGCAGAATACTGGAGTGGATAGCCTTTCCCTTCTCCAAGAGATCTTCCCAACACAGGGATTGAACCCAGGTCTCCTGCATTGCATGGCAGATTCTTTACTAGCTGAGCCACATGAGAAGCCCAAGAATGCTGGAATGGGTGATTTATCCCTTCCCCAGCGGATCTTCCCAACCCAGGAATCAAACAGGGGTTTCCTGCATTGCAGGCGGATTCTTTACCAACTGAGCTATGAGGGAAGCCCTGTAATATAATAGTAAAATTTAAAATTTAAAAGCATGAAGTAATAAAAAAAATATAAGCTTATTGTAGTACTCAGTTTCTTATCTTACTATATTTGAGCTGCTTTTGGTTTATTTTATGACTAACAGCTGTTTTTAAATAAATTCACTTTAATTCAAATTAATGTCATTTGAAATTCCAAAAATTAATGTAGCTTCTGCATACAGACTATGTAGAGTACTTTGACAAGCTAATCATTACAGGTTGCAGAACAAATGTATTATCTCATCTAGTGAAGTTAACCTTTTAACTGCTTTTTTCCAAAAAGAAACCAATGGAATCAAAACATTGTCAGGGATGTTTGAGACACATTTAGGCCTTGGATATAAGTTGTGAGATGGTTATGCACCCAGCATTTAAAATCCATAAATATGACACAATAGCCAACAAGTGGTCTGAAAATATGAAGTACTTGGTACGTGGGAAGTCCTTCAAAATGCTGTCATTTATTATTTTTCTACCATATACTTATCACTTCTTCACTTCACTTATTACCATATAAAAAGAAAACATCTCTGAATAACTCAGTTCTTACAGGCAAAGATCATAGTGGCAGGATATTATAAGACAAATTACATTTTGATGAGTGACATAAAAAGTACATGAAGGGCACTGAGGCACAGATAAATTAACCAGGTTTTTGCAGAAAAATTTCAATCCTACTGAAAGAAAATAATACAAATAAGAGGAATAATTATAAATCAAGCAAGCCTGGTTAGGAAGGCACATGATCAACATCCATGGATGCAGTTTAAGAAGAGTATTTGAAGAAATATTAAAATGATCAAATAAGTGCTTCCCCCCCTCCTTTTTCTAATAGCTTTTAACAAATATTTTAATACATGGATTTAGTATTGGCAAACGTGGATGCTCATCACTTTGAGTAAATCAGTGACAGACACTAACATGGAGTAAACTTATCAGTCATTCATCAAAGGTAGAAAGAGTTCATTTTGTAAACATTTTGTGTTATTTAAATAATTTAGTGAAGCATCAACTCTACAGAGATTAACAAAATCTCTACCACATTCTTAGTGGAGTTCAGCACAGTTTTATGTTACATAATCCAATTGTTTGACTTCAATGGTAAAATCCAAAATGTGCCCAGTAAAGAAATTCTTTAAATTTTTCTAATAAAAAGCTATGAAACTAATTAAATTAGATAACATATGTAAAATTCCTTTGCTCAGAGTAGACAGTCATATGTTTTCCTTCCTTTTCTAAGAATTATACAATGGTAATTATGAATAAAGGTATAGTTGTAAAAGCTTTTGTTTTTTAAGTGAATAAGTAATGTGCAAATTTAAATATTGTCATAGAAATTATTACTTTTACTTCTACTTCCACAGTCTGTTAGTGATTTTATATTATAGATCAATGGAATAATCATGACATTTTGACATCATACTAACTCAGGTAAAATATCTATTATAATATAATCATATGAAACTACTTCAGTTCAGTTCAGTTCAGTTCAGTCGCTCAGTCGTGTCCAACTCTTCACGACCCCATGAATCGCAGCACGCCAGGCCTCCCTGTCCATCACCAATTCCCAGAGTTCACTCAGACTCACGTCCATCGAGTCAGTGATGCCATGCAGCCATCTCATCCTCTGTCGTCCCCTTCTCCTCCTGCCACCAATCCCTCCCAGCATCAGAGTCTTTTCCAATGAGGCAACTCTTTGCATGAGGTGGTCAAAGTACTGGAGTTTCAGCTTCAGCATCATTCCCTCCAAAGAAATCCCAGGGCTGATCTCCTTCAGAATGGACTGGTTGGATCTCCTTGCAGTCCAAGGGACTCTCAAGAGTCTTCCCCAGCACCACAGTTCAGAACCATCAATTCTTCGGCACTCAGCCTTCTTCACAGTCCAACTCTCACATCCATACATGACCACAGGAAAAACCATAGCCTTGACTAGACGGACCTTTGTTGGAAAAGGAATATCTCTGCTTTTGAATATGCTATCTAGGTTGGTCATAACTTTCCTTCCAAGGAGTAAGCGTCTTTTAATTTCATGGCTGCAGTCACCATCTGCAGTGATTTTGGAGCCCAGAAAAATAAAGTCTGACACTGTTAATGCTGTTTCCCCATCTATTTCCCATGAAGTGATGGGACCGGATGCCATGATCTTCGTTTTCTGAATGTTGAGCTTTAAGCCAACTTTTCACTCTCCTCTTTCACTTTCATCAAGAGGCTTTTTAGTTCCTCTTCACTTTCTGCCATAAGAATGGTGTCATCTGCATATCTGAGGTTATTGATATTTCTCCTGGCAATCTTGATTCCAGCTTGTGTTTCTTCCAGTCCAGCGTTTCTCACGATGTTACTCTGCATATAAGTTGAATAAGCAGAGTGACAATATACAGCCTTGATGTACTCCTTTTCCTATTTGGAACCAGTCTGTTGTTCCATGTCCAGTTCTAACTGTTGCTTCCTGAAACTACTTACTAAATATAAAAAGCTTAAAATGTAATATTGTGTTACATTTATAATTATTCAAAATGAGTTAAAATTATAATTTTGGCAACTTTAAATTAACAACTATATATATATAACAATTAATTATATAACAATTACATACTTATAACAAAATTATGATTTTGATACTTTTAGATGAATAATTATATACCTATCACTATTTGCATATTTATAAATATATCTATGAATATGAAAACAATATCAATGTATGTATAATCCTTCAGAGAAAAAACATTCACAGTTTAGTTCTTAAACATTTGTAATGTTAAAATGTATATTTAGGTTTATCATTGACTAGCAAATTTATTGGTTAAAAATATTTATTGATACTTTTATACATTTCCCTTTAAGATAGGACTCCTGAGACATGTGTTATGTATCACATATTTTATAGGTACATTTATCAATATATTGGGCTTCCCTGGTAGCTCAGGCAGTAAAGCGTCTGCCTGCAATGTGGGATACCTGGGTTTGACCTGGGTCAGGAAAATCCCCTAGAGAAAACAATGTCAACCCACTCCAGTACTCTTGCCTGGAAAATTCCATGGATGGAGGAGCCTGGTAGGCTACAGTCCATAGGGTCGCAAAAAGTTGGACACGACTGAGCGACTTCACTGGTTCACTGATCAATATATTATTTACAAATTTATATTAAACTTTAGATTAAAACTTATTTTAAAGTTCTGATGAATATGAATATATTTTATGGTATATAATTCAAGATATTTATAGAGATTTTGAGATAAATATTATTCCATGACAGTGAACGCCTTCAGTCCTGTGCACACCGACTGTCTTTTTTCACCAGAACTAATAATGAATACTAGATAATGTATTTAGTTAATTAGCTGTGTATACAATGCTATGCTCTAGACTTGTCATAATTAGATGAAAAGCAATTTTTAAAATATTTTACTTTATTTCTCTGCATTAAATTTAGAGAAAAATGCATCCTTCTTCAAAGCTATGGGGAAATAGCATGTAATAAGCTACAAGCTAAGATAACTATATAAAAACATTTATAAACACTGACTTATAAATGTCAGTATAATGAACCATCAAGTTAACAATGATGCAGTTTAAAATCATGCATATTTTATTTCATTCTGTTTGATGAAGTAGCTCCCAAATCACTAAGGCAACATACAACAAAACATAATTTAATTGCTCTCTATTATAATGCCATTCTGATAACAAAACTTCATTCAATAATTGAACAATAATTTTCAAGTGCAGTACTCATAAGGAGTAGTGCAGAAAATACACAGACAATGCATGCTTCCTCAACTTCAAGGTGTTCATTAGTGAGAAAGATACTAACCAAGCTTACTCCATTGAAAGCAGAATTAAGTAAATGGTATGGGAAATACAAAGCATCTCTACAGAGCACAGATGTGGTAGCAGTTACTTCCCCTTGGAGAGAAATCAGAAGGCCAGTTTCAAAACTGAAAGCTCAGTTATGAAATGAGTTGAAGAAAAACTGTAATTTAACTAACCTTATTAAAATTACAGTTAGTAGAGTACATTGTTAGAACTTGATCCAGGATATACAATGTCTTTAACTTCATGAATGTTGTGACTATTTTTCTTTGCTTCCATAGGGATTTTAGTGTTAATTTGAAGAAGCTCCAAGTACTACAAGTTTGATGGCATTTTAAATTAAAAGTTGCTGGTATTTCATAAAAATATACAGTAATAAAATGACATTTCCTCCCATATACTTTCCATATTTCTTCTAACTATCAGATAAGATCAGAGATATTTTAGACTTAATGGTGAATCATTTCCCTTTCCCTGATTTTTGTATTTCATGATTTTAAAGTAAAATTTCATAGACAATTTGCACTTTTTTGTTGTATGGCAATTCAAGTCAATACATTGAACTGAACTCCCACCTCCACCCAACACTCTGCCTTAACACACACACACACACACGGAGAGGCTGAATCAAATATGATATAAACATGTCTTAGATATTTATTTAAGCAAGCTTGAAAGCAAAACAGGAACTAAATCACTGAAGTAGAAAGAAAAGTTAAATTGAGAAAGAAGAGCAATAGTTATTGGGGAGTGCTTACTGGTCCTAACAAATGGGACTGACTGAGCTCTGAAACCTGCAGGAAGCAGTCAGGTTCCTAGTCTTGCTCTGTATCTTTTAGTGAAGGTGCCCTCATTTTAGCCAGTCTGTAAATACCTTTCTGTCATCATTTTTACACACATCATTTAGCAATCCACCATACTGCATCCCTATCACTTGACAAATATTCCTGGATCCAACTTCATCTTCTCCATACAATAGTTTAATTTCTTCTTTTATGAATTGAGAGACTGAGATTGACATATATACACTGCTATGTGTAAAATAGATAATTAATGAGAACCTACTGTATAGCACAGGTGACTCTACTCAATGTTCTGTGGTGACCTAAATGGGAATGAAATCTTAAAAAGAGGGGAGATATATATATATATATATAATGTGTGTGTGTGTGTGTGTATAGGTGTTCTGTCACTAAGTCCTGTCTGACTCTGCAACCCCATAGACTATATAGGACACCAAGCTTCCCTGTCCTTCACTACCTCAGGGAGTTTTCTCAAACTCATGTCCACTGAGTTGATAATGCCATCCAACCACCTCATCCTCTGTTGCCCTCTCCTCCTCCTGCCTTTAATCTTTCCAGCATGAGTGTCTTTTCCAATAAGTCACCTCTTCATATAAGATGGCCAAAGCTCTGGATTCAGCATCAGTCCTTCCAGTGATGTGGTGTAGTCGCTCAGTCATGTCCAACTCTTGCAACCCCATGGACTGTATGTAGCCAGCCAGGCTCCTCAGTCCATGGGATCTCCCAGGCAAGAATACTGGAGTTGGTTGCCATTCCTTCTCCAGGGGATCATCCCAACCCAGGGATTGAACCCAGATCTCCTGCATTTCAGGCCGTGTCCTTACTGACTGAGCCACCAGGGAAGCTGTACCATTTTTCCAATGAATACACAGGGTTAATTTCCTTTAGGATTGACTGGTTTGATCTCCATGCTGTCCAAGGGATTCTCAAGAGTATATATGGCTGGTTCACTTTGCTGTTCAGCAAAAATTAATACAACACTGTAAACGCAAATATACTCCAGTAAAGATTAGTTTAAAAATAAAAATGTAAAACAATGCCACTCTTGTCACTATTTTTTTATTTTCAAAACATAATTGTTTTTCACAAAATATAAAGATTTTATAAAAAAGAGAGATTAACAAGACCCCCCCACCTCCACCAAAAACAAACAAAAAAAAGGTTTAACTTGATTCTTCAGGCTTGATTCTGACAATAGGATTATCTGGTTGGTCATCACAATGTTATTTATAAAATATAAACCTGAACAAACTTCAATGCTCTTCCTTTTTTCCTATTTTTTTATGGATCTCCATTAAACTTCAAATAAGTCCCATTCACAATCTCATCTCTTCTCACTTCTCCAGATTTCTTGTATTCTTCTTCCATTTGTTCACAGCTTTGCCCATCAGTTCAGTGCATTTCAGTTCAATCACTCAGTCATGTCCTACTCTTTGTGACCCCATGGACTGCAGCACATCAGGCTTCCCTGTCCATCACCAACTCCCAGAACATACTCAAACTCATGTCCATTGAGTCGGTGATGCCATCCAACCATCTCATCCTCTGTCATCCCCTTCTCCTGCCTTCAAATTTCCCAGCATCAGGGTCTTTTCAAATGAGTCAGTTATTTGCATCAGGTAGCCAAACTATCGCAGTTTCAGCTTCAGCATCAATCCTCCCATTGAATATTCAGGACTGATGTCCTTTAGGATGGACTAGTCATATGCTGTAGTTTTACAACTGTCATCTGCTTCCCTCTGGGTTCCACACATTTGCATATCTATCAGATCAGATCAGTCACTCAGTCGTGTCCGACTCTTTGTGACCCCATGAATCGCAGCATGCCAGGCCTCCCTGTCCCTCACCAACTCCCGGAGTTCACTCAGACTCAAGTCCATCGAGTCAGTGATGCCATCCAGCCATCTCATGCTCTGTCGTCCCCTTCTCCTCTTGCCCCCAATCCCTCCCAGCATCAGAGTCTTTTCCAATGAGTCAACTCTTCACATGAGGTGGCCAAAGTACTGGAGTTTCAGCTTTAGCATCAGTCCTTCCAAAGAAATCCCAGGGCTGATCTCCTTCAGAATGGACTGGTTGGATCTCCTTGCAGTCCAAGGGACTCTCAAGAGTCTTCCCCAACATCACAGTTCAGAAGCATCAATTCTTCGGCACTCAGCCTTCTTCACAGTCCAACTCTCACATCCATACATGACCACAGGAAAAACGACAAACCTAGATAGCATATTAAAAAGCAGAGACATTACTTTAGCTACAAAGGTCTGTATAGTCAAAACTATGGTTTTTCCAGTAGTCATGTATGGATGCAAGAGTTGGACCATAAACAAAGCTGAGCACCAAAGAATTGATGCTTTGAACTGTGATGTTGGAGAAGACTCTAGAGAGTCTCTTGGACTGCAAGGAGATCAAACCAGTCAATCCTAAAGGAAATCAGTTCTGAATATACATTAGAAGTATGGATGCTGAACCTGAAACTCCAATACTTTGGCGAGCTAATGTGAAGAACTGGCTCATTGGATAAGACTCTGAAGCTGGGAATGATTGAAGGCAGGAAGAGAAGGGGATGACATAGGATGAGATGGTTGGATGGCATCACTCACTCGATGGACATGAGTTTCAACAAGCACCAGGTGTTTTAGGTGGACAGGGAAGCCTGGCGTGCTGCAGTCCATGGGGTTGCAAAGAGTTGGACATGACTGAGCAGACTGAAATGAACTGAACTGATGCTATGGAAAAAAAAACATAAAAAAACAAAAAAAAACCTTTCCTCATCATGCTACAAGGAAATATAATTACTGCTTTTCAAATAATCTTTATATATTCTCACTCTTGTGTTGCACTTTGCTCCACCCCTATACATAAAGCTTTATTCCTTCTAAAATTTAAATGTATCTTATTCAAATCATTAAGTCTGTAAAGTCTGTCTCAAATCAAAATTAGAATGAGAAAAATTTCCCCATCTCCTTAGTTAGAAGTGCTTTCTCTGTTTACAAAGCTACTGAAGCATTTATTAGTATAATTTATTTGATTTTAATGATTAAAACTAATGTAAATTGTCACTTTGAGCAATAAAGGCCTGTTTTATCAACTAAATTGCAACTGTTCCATAAACAATTTATACATACATATATGTATATAATTTATGTACATATATATGTATATATGTGTTTATATACATAGTTTTCATTGTTTTGTTTTCCATAATTAAAAAGTACAAATATAAAAGTGATGATATATTTTGTGAAATACAGTAAGTTATATCTACCACTTAATTAATCCACAGGAATTATTCTTTTTCATTGTTTTGTAATTTTTTTAATTGCTAAATAAAAATATATCATTTCAGTTTCTCTCTGTGGGATACAAGGAACAAGATTATATACTGAAAATAAGCAAGAAGGCAATGGCACCCCACTCCAGTACTCTTGCCTGGAATATCCCATGGATGGAGGAGCCTGGTAGGCTGCAGTCCATGGGGTCTCTAAGAGTTGGACATGACTGAGCGACTTCACTTTCACTTTTCACTTTCATGCATTGGAGAAGGAAATGGCAACCCACTCCAGTGTTCTTGCCTGGAGAATCCCAGGGACAGGGGAGCCTGGTGGGCTGCGGTCTATGGGGTCAAACAGAGTCGGACACGACTGAAGCGACTTAGCAGAAGATATAATTAGGATGCTATTAATTATATTCTATTTTAATGGCTACCCATCAAGGAACCAATAAAGCTTAGTAAGTTTGCATGGAAGGTCAATAACAGAGAAATTAATTCGATTTATTTCCTAATTCAAACTGAAATATGACAGAAAGTTTTCCTACCCTCTGTTGATTGAGGACCAAATGTTCTAGCAACAATTTTTATCATATATTGATGATACAATGAACTGAAAACATTTTATCTAAAAAGTTCATCTATAAAGGTACCATGTTTAATAATCATAATATTTTAAAATAAATTAAATCAAATCCCATTCATGTAAAGCATTCTACTGAAAGAATTACAAATACTAAATAATATTTGTGACTTTTTTTTCTTATCTCTAAAACTTCACTTCTTAACATTACTTTCCCAAGTCATTTGTGTAGTTTTCATTTTCAGCTTTCAGTAACTTCAAGAAATTAGCTCGAGGGAAATCAAGGTTGTCACATATTTGCAGGATGTTCTTTTCTATAAAAATCTGAACAATATTCCATTGTATTTATGCATCACATCTTCTTTATCCATTCTTCTGTTGATAGATATTTAGGTTGTTTCCACGTCATGGCTATTGTGAATAATGATACAAAAAAAGGGGTGGCATATATCTCTTTAAGATAGTGATTTCATTTCTTTTGGATATACATCCAGAACTAGGATTGCTGGATCATAACATTCTTTCTTTCTTTCTTTTGTTTTTTACATTTTTGCGAAATCTTCCTATAGTTTTACATAGTAACAGCCTCAGTTTGCATTTCCAACAAGAGTGTACAAAGAAGTACATGTACTTTTGCTCTGCCATTTTCTATTCTCTGGTAGTACAGCAGTAAGCAAGCATCTTTCCACTGTAGAGTTTCTATTTTAGCAGGGAAGGCAGATGATAAATGAAAACTAAAATAAATCAAATATCAAATAGTGTTATTATAGAGAAAAACACAGCAAGAGGAGCAAGTACAAAAGGACACGTTTGTGGGAATACAGTTTTAACTAGAGTTATAAGGGAAAGGCTCACAGATCATTTTGGAGCAAAGATCTGAAAAAGGCAGAAGTAATCCAATTGGCCATCTGCTACCTAGAAGAAGAACATTTCAGATGGAATACATATTGCAGAATGTGTTTTATTTATATAAAAATAAGGAAATCATTAATATTGTCAATCACTCATGTCAATATAAATTGTTCCAAATTTAATATTCAATGGAAATATGCAACCTCTAGAAGATAACTATTTTCTTTTTGTTATCTGCTATACTCCCAGTATTCAGAAGTGTATCTATCATGTGATGGCCACTCGATAAGTTCTTACGATTGAATAAATATTGTTTTAAATATTATGAGCCAAATTATTTGTCAAATGGAAATATTTATCTTGTCATTATTGCTTACTTTCTTTGAGAACTACTATAGGCCACAAGTTACAAGGCACCCAACTTTGAATGGCACAATAGATTCACACAACAAGTTATACAATGGTATTTAGTTGGAGAGTTGGTTAGGCCGTTCAGTGCCTTTATCAATAACATAGGCTTTATATTTGTTTATCACAATATGACAAGTCTGAGTCAGACCACTATGATCCTGTGTATAAGCTAATTAAATGTAGGAGCAAATCATTTCATGTTAGCTGCTCATTTGTTTTTCCCCCTCAAGAATATGCTGTACCTACTTATCCCATAGGATCTATAGTTTCTCCTTACCAGTGGAGTATATTCTACATGTGACTTGCTTTGGTCAATACAGTGGGTGTTAAATGATACACCATTATTCTGAGAAGATGCTTAAGAACATACTAGTATTTCCAGCATTATTTTTGCTCTTTTCTCTATTCCAGAAGAATATTAACTCCCAATCAAAGACTGGCCTCCAGGAAGGCTTTCCAAAAAAGGACACATTTAGGGCAAATACATAGTCACTGCCAATCCACAGTACATTAATACCACATAATCATAAACACTGAAGGGTTGAGATTATTTGTTACTGTGGCCTTATCCAAAAAGAAAAATGAATCAAATATGTTTATAATTAAAATTCAGTGAAATTAAACCTCAGACATTTTGTGAATTACTAAAGATACATTGAAACCGGTCACCTTTTTTTAAAACATTTGAGTCAGCCAATAGTATATAATAGAGCTATTCATTTAATTAAATTAACTAAATATTTTGACATAATGGGTATAATAAAATATGTTCTTTTGCTCATAAATGTATCTGACAACATAGCATATATCAAGTTTTAGGTTATTATGTAATTCATTTTGTCTACATTACTTCACTTTTATCCTGAAAATTCTAAAACATCACCTAATTGTATATTAAACTTCCACTTACTTTATTTTACTGTGCTTCACTATTTTATTCACTTTAGTGATTACATTTCAAAGGTATCATGTTTTTTACAAATTGAAGGTTTGTGGCAATGTTGCATTGAGCAAGTCTATTGAGCAATTGGGGTCAGTTTTTCAACAGCACTTGTTCAATTCACATCTCTATGTCACATTTTGGTAATTCTTACGCTGTTGTCCATGGGGTCACAAAGAGTCAGACACAACTGAGCAACTGAACAACAGTATTGTACAGTAAGCATGCTGCAATATCTGTGACACAGAGAAGACTTTTCAACTTTTAAAATCATGTTAACATTAAAAAACAATTTTTCCATCTATCAAATCCTCAAACACTGCAACTTCAATCTAATCATTCTGAGCTCCTCTAAGTTTCTTCTAAAATCATCTTGTCTCTACTATTTTTTTTAAAAATTACCCATTTGTATTGTAACAATGTGAAGTACAGGCATACCTTCTTGAAGATATCAGGGTTCAGTTCCAGACTATGACAATAAAGTGAGTAAACACATTTTTTTGGTTTCTTGGTGTATATAAAAGTAATGCTTATACCATATTGTGGTCTACTAAATGTTCAATAGCATTATGTCTAAAAACAGTGTGTGTACCTTAATTAAAATTTACTTTATTGTTAAAAAATGCTAACCATCATCCAGGGTTTTATGGAGCCATAGTAATAATATCAAAGACCCCTGATGACAGATCATCTTAACACACGCAGTGATTCTATTTTCCTGGCACATTTCAAGCAAAATGATGATGTGTTAACATTTTATAAGGCAAATATATATAATGTAAGACAAGTAAAAGAGTAGAATTTATAGAACAATTATGTTCTTGCCTATTAAGAAAAACTGGAAAAAAGAAGTGTTTTTTAACTTTATTTATTTGTTTTTTTAGAGTAGTTTAAGTTTCACAGACAAACTGAAGGGAAAGGACAGAAATTTCCTATATACATCTGTCTCCACATACACATATCATCTCTCATTATCAACATTCCCCACCAGGCAACTGACAAATGACAGAATGGTCATTTGTTACAATTAATGAACCTACATTGGCATAACATCATCACCCAAAGTCTATAGTTTACATTATGTTTCCCTAATGGTGTTTTACATTCTGGGTTTGGACAAAAGTATAACAACATGTATCAACTATTATAATATTCTGCAGAGCATGAACTATCTACAACCTCTGCAACCACTGATCTTTTTGCTGCTGCTGCTGCTAAGTCGCTTCAGTCGTATCCGACTCTGTGCGACCCCAGAGATGGCAGCCCATCAGGCTCCCCCGTCCCTGGGATTCTCCAGGCAAGAACACTGGAGTGAGTTGCCATTTCCTTCTCCAAGGCATGAAAGTGAAAAGTGCAAGTGACATCACTCAGTCGTGTCCGACTCTTAGCGACCCCATGGACTGCAGCCTACCAGGCTCCTCCGTCCATGGGATATTCCAGGCAAGAGTACTGGAGTGGGTTGCCATTGCCTTCTCCACTGAACTTTTTATGTCTCCCTAATTTTGCCTTTTCCAGCATGCTATATTGTCAGAATCACAGAGTATGTAGCCTTTTTAGAGTGGCTTCTTTCATTTAACATAAGTAGGTGGCTTATCTTATTCTCTTGACATTGACTTTTGCGGAGTAGTAGTATTTTAATTTTAATGAAATCTAGCTTATCAATTATTTCTTTCATGATTCATATCTTTGGTATTATATCTAAAAATTCATTAACGTATCTCAGGTCATCTAAGTTTTCTCCTAAGTTACCTTCTAAAGTTTTTTATAGTTGTGATTTTTAGATTTATGTCCATGATCTATTTTGAGTTAATTTTTGTGAAAGGTATAAATTTATAAATTCATTTTTTCCCATGTGAATGTCCAGTTGTTTCAGCATCATTTTGTTTTAAAAAAAAACAAACAAAAAAAACACTGTATCTGCTCCATTGTTTTGCATTTGCTCCTTTGCCAAAGATATTTGAAATATTATTTATTAACTTTTCAATTTTGTCTCCAAGTCACCATAATCCCTTGGTGTATTTCTTATGCCACTTTTCACAGTCTGATCTTTCCTTCTCATCTCTGACATTTAATAAGTTAGTGCCTTATGGCTTAGTTCTGATACCTCTTCTCTTTATCAACTGTTTTTAATCATTTTATACATTCTCATGGCTTAAAATATTGTTTAAAATGCAGTGGCTCCTAAATCAGTCAGAACCTTTCCTCTTCAGTTCTGTGTTTAACTATGTAACCAATATCACCTCTTGATGTACAACAGGCTTGCTATAACTTCCATGGTGAACACATTCCCTATTGCACTGTGACATTGAAAAGTCTGATTCGCAGTGCCTGACTGTGTCATTATCCTGGTTGCTCATACCAAAAGCTTTTTTATCATCAACTTCTCTCCTTCTCTTATTCCACAGTGAGTCCATCAGTATATATTGTTGACACTACACTAAAAATATATATCAAGCAGCCATCATTCCTAATCCGGGTTATTTCAGTAGCCTCCTAACTAGACTTATAGCACTTTAGTGCTTATATCCATGTAGTTTTTCTCACTAGGAGTCAGCTACTAGGTCAAGCCTAAACTATATCATGGTGCTTAACACTTCAGATCCTTAACTGACTTTTCACCTCAGAGTAAATGTCAGTTTTTACAATGACGTACCTAATCTATCTTCCCTCCCCTGTTTTGTTTTGTTTTTCCCCCCTCCTCTAGTACTCTACTTTCCCATTTATTTTCTCTTCTAAGACACCCTGGAATTTTTGTTTTTCCTTAAAAAATATGGATGGCTCTACATTCAAGGTCTTTACCCAGGGCCTTCCTTCAAACACTGACTTTCTCATCAGATATCCACATGGCTTGCTTATTCCTCCCAAATTCTTAATCAAATTTCATCCTCCCTGTGATAACTCTTTAACCCTTTTACTAGTCCTTTTCTTACTTTATGTTTATCTAGAGCATATTACCATCTGATGAAATATACATTTGACCCATTAATTCTTTTATTGCTTATCTCCTGTGCCTGGCATATAGATTACATGAGGTTTAGAACATTTATTATTTTTTAAGGTAATTTCTTGGCCTAAAGTGTCTCTTACAAAAAAGTTAGTCAAAAATATTTCTTGGTTAAAACTCTCAGATATTGTCAAATTGTCTTCCAAAAAATTTTTTTTGATACGCAAGCTCCCTCTTTATGAAGGTTGCTGTTTTCACATCATTTTCATTTATGTTTTGCACTGAGAATCTTGATGGGTTTTTAGGAAATTAGAAAGTAGAATTATATTATATTAATATAGAATTATATATTATATTATATTAATATAGAATTAAATTATATTTCATTTAATTATGAATATTTCCATTTTGGAATATTCCATATTCCAAAAATATTTCCACTTTGTCTCTTTTAGGTATCTGTTCATTTATTTTGCCAACTAAGACCCAGATTTTTTTCCTTCCATTATTGATTTTTAAGAATTTGAAATATAGTTAGAAAATTGGTACTTTAGTTGTGAGTTGGGTTGCCTATATTTTTCCATTTTTACTTATGCATTTTCTTTGTATGTTACTTTCCATGATTGTGCTGTCAATTTCATGTATTTTAATTTATAATTTTCCTTGTTTATGATCCTTGTTTATGAGTTGTATGACACACTTAAAAAGTAGAAGCAATTCCTTAAATTTAAATCTTCAGCAAGAGAAAAAGTTTATTTAAACATAAACACAAACGGACTGCGCTGAAGCATCCCCAGCAGAGCTTCACAACTAAGGTGAGCACAGGAATCAAAGAATTAGTAAAAGACTGACTGTATTATCTCTCCACTAGAGAATTTGGGAGATTCATACATATAGTTCTAAGGAAACTGTCTGCCTTACTGCTTTTAAATTTTCTTTTCCCCATTTTCTTGAATACTAGTTTTCTAATAATTTACTGCATTGTTAATACTGCTGTCTTCATTATATTCATTCCATTGTGTGATTATGAGTTAAATAATTACAGAAATATATTATGTATGTGTGCATTTGTTCGAATATTATAGATGTAATAGTTATCAGCAAATCTAAATCAGTTTTATATATCATTGGCTACATTTAAATTTAAGATGTAGACAGTTCAGGAAAATGGTTACTTGCTTTTGTATTTTGTAAGTATCTGGAATGTTTGCCTACACAGTTGAATGGAATCCTCTGTTCTACCACATCTTTTGGTGATGTAAGCATCTTTGAAGAACATCATGGATACTGAAGGGGATAAAATCCTAAGTTGAACATCTATGTAAATTCATAGATTTAATATTAGATACTGCCTAAAAATTTGCATTTTGTGGTGTAAGTATAAGCACTGCATTTGATAGGCATTGTAAAATATTTTTAACCAATTCAGTGACTTACACAATTATACTGTTACACAGTTTTTAGGCAGTAAAATAAGACTTGAACTGCTGCCACATTATTTTTTCCAGTATTCTATGCTATTTGTGCTACAATCTATGAAAATACACTGACTTTATTCTAGTATTTGAAGGATATTTATTCTAGTATTTCCTCCAGCTACATAAGAATAAAATAACCTGAGACTTGTAAGATCACAGAGAAGCAGCCATGCAAAACTGCATTTGCACTTTCCAAAGAGAACGGAAGGAAAGGGCATTATATCTGAGAGAGAATGAATTGGACATAATGAAGCAAAAGAGAAAGTCCAGTGAGGCAGGAGAAGAGCATGAGGAGTTTAGGAACAGGTGGGAGCAGAGGGCTTTTATAAGAGAACAGAGAAGTATACAGAAGTCAGATCATGAATTTTTAGTTGATTGGTTTGCTTCTTTATTTAACTGATTTACAGCTATAAACACACTTGGTGATTTTATTTTCTTCTGAGAACAGCCAACCAACCTAATAGAATCACCAAAGATGGTAGTGAATAGACAGCTGATGAAAATATTCTTTAGCTGATCTTATTATTTGATTCAATGCAGTAATCAAAACATGAATTCTGTATAGTTGATGAATATCTTCCTTAAATTCTCATTTGGGGTAAAATATATGACAGACTATATTTATTATAAGCTGTTTGAGGATTTTAAAAATATTCTATATAGCACTAAGAATGGACAATAATAATTTATATAATAAAAAGGTTTTTATGTTATAAAACTGATAAATTTTATTGCTTTGCTCTAGCATTCTGAATTTTGTGATGAAAGAATACCAGACTTTTCTTATGAGAGACAAGTTACTATCACTTAGTGACTTTGAATAAGTTCTTAATTTCAGTGCTAATTTAAATGACTCCATTGTCCTACTACACTGGGGAGGGGCAAATAAATGAGTCACCTTGTTTCAAAATGTGAGTAAGTGTCATCTTTGATATTATTAGTCTCTGCATTGTGTTAGGCAAGCTGATTTTATGTGCTGGCACAAAACCTATGGCTCATAAACTCAACAGAGGTGAGTGAGTTATGATAGTCTTAGAAATACATTAATGAAATTCTGCAAACATCAGTATGGTACATTAGTCTTCACCACATTTGGCTTTATTAAACACACAGATAGATGGGAGGCTGTCATGTACACCAATTGTTTTGCTTTTTCAAAATGACCCAAGGAAATATAAAAGGTTTTCTTTTTTTCCAGCTATTTTAATATCATGTGTAAATGATAAAATTCCATAGTTTGTTGATTTAAAGAATGAGACAGCTTAGGATTTTGTCATCACCATGATTTAATATTCATCAAGGATCTATAAAATATTGGACAGAACAGGGAGGAAAAAGCAGACTGCCAAGACACAGTTTCTGCCCTTAATTTATGATTGCTTATTTTTTCTAAAGACTAGAGAAAATATAAGGTTTGCTTCAGAGTACATGTTTTGAAAGACGAAGTTTTCCATCAAAACCAATGGGGCTTGAACCATAAGAAAGGCAAGGTTGATTTGTTCATTTCAAGACAAAGTAGATGTTAAAATTAAAGTTATGCCAGCTAATAATTAAAACTTAAAAACTGAGCTCATTGAAGGAAATTTTCGCTCTACTGACCAATTATATGAACATTCAGTTTTTGAGTTCAAATTAAAAACATGATTTACAATCAGGATTTTTTTAAAAATGTGGGGTAATATATAACAGATCGTGTAATTAATTTAGATTTTGTAACTGAAAGATGCCAGTCACTTTAAAAATGTTCTTTAATATATACCCTAAAATACTATACTGAATGTATTCTGTATACATACTTTAGCTTTGGGACAGTATTTTAACCAGGACTTTATAATAGCATGAGTAAAGTATGTCAAATACTAAACTCATCTTTCTTTCAAACATAGTTTCCAAGTTTATCCAATGTATATTCTCTCCTAAAGTCAAATTTTATGATGTGTATATATTATGTCATTATTTCTTATTTGTTTCTCTCATATTTGGCAAGGTAAAGATTACGTGGCACTACTGCTGCCTTTCTAATGGAGCATTACACAAATTTTGTCAGGGACAAACTCTTCCATCTTAGTTGCTGTTATTCAATTTTTATAATGGTATCATAGTTGATACTGTTGACTATTAATATCTCTTATTCCTGATTATAATATATTGCTGTATATTGCCTAAACACTCAGTATTATTAGTTGGCCATATGAATACATACTTATCCTTCTATCCATTTACACACACACAGACACAAACACATATGTATGTATACCTATATATGTATGTTGTATATATACATATATACGTGCATATATATGTGTTTATATAAATTATGAATAGTGAGGAGGGACATTTAAAATATATATTTAAAACTTGAGAAGTCATGAAATGCATATGCATCAAGAGGGTTTTAGATGTGATAAAAACAAGGCAAGACATAGGGTTAATGAAATTCACTTTAATAATTGCACAAAAATTGTAGAGCTATTTAGAAACTTGTTAGTGGGATTCTTGTAATATTTTAGAGTCTTTTAAATTTTTTACATCACTTTAGGTGAGTGTAGATATTGACCTGTTACTGTGAAGAGATTATAGAATATGAAGCTTTAAAATTAATTGGCTATTTTAAATTGAGGTAATATTGGTTTATAATATTCATTTAATCCATTTTAAAACCAAAATTTATCTTGTCAATTATCAGTTGAACACTATTATTGTAAAGGAAACATTTGAATTTCATTAATGAAGTGGCAATATCATTTAAGAATTAAACATTTGGAAATAATTATATTTCTAAACATATCTAGTAGATTACTATATAAATATTAACAAAAACCCTTTTGAAAGTAGAATATAAGAAGTGATTTCTTTAGCTAATTCCAATCAGATTTGGTGCATTTTACTGAAAAAAGTAAATATCAGGTAGATGATTAAAATTATGCTTCTCTGAAAATAAAATATCCAGTTAAGGATAAAATATTGACTTCCATACTCAAATATTCATAGTATGCAATGAAAGATAACACTTACTGACTGGACTGACCGAAATTATTCATTTGTTCTCTGACCAAAGGGATCAATAATGATAAAGAAAGAAATAAACATGTTATGGAACTAAATAATGAAGGAACCTAGAGTCAATATCATTGAGGCTACTCAAAATAATTGGAAATAATTCCTATGTTTTTAAAATGTCAAAAACAGTTCAGACTTACTTACTAGTATATGATCTGTAAATTCTTATTCCTAGGCTTCCTTGCTGCAGTGGAAACGTGTAATCTACATTACACCAACTGGATGTACTAGGGTTTCCTTTCTGAGTGATGTCACAGATTTCAGGGAAAATGACTTTCTGGCAATCATGGAGGCAGAGTTGCTGTTTGTTCTGAAGTAGTTTTATTATTTTCTGTTACCCAGTAACTAGAGGCAAACATAAGAATCGTGCTTTCTATACATTGGTTACTGTACTATGTAGTTCTTGTTCTGGGTCAGTCTCTAAGTGGGGTCCAGCTCTTTTCAATCCCAGGGACTGCAGGATGGCAGGCTTACCTGTCCTTCACTATCTCCTGGAGGCCACTCAAACTCATGTCCATTGAGTTGGGGATGCCATCCAACCATCTCATCCTTTGATGTCCTCTTCTCCTCCTGCCTTCAATTTTCCCCAGCATCAAGGCCTTTTCCAATGACTCGGCTCTTTGCATGAGGTGGCTAAAGTATTGGAGTTTCAGGTTCAACATCAGTCCTTCCAAAGAATACTTAGGATTGATTTCCTTTAGGATTGCCTGGTTTGATCTCCTTGCTGTCCAAGGGACTCTCTAGAGTCTTCTCCAACATCACAGTTCAAAAGCACCAACTCTTCAGCGCTCAGCCTTCTTTATGGTCCAAGTCTCACATCCATTCATAACTACTTGGAAAACCATAGCTTTGACTAGACAGACCTTAGTCAGCAAACTGATATCTCTGCTTTTTAATATGCTGTCTAGGTGTGTCATAGCTTTTCTTCCAAGGCGCAAGTGTCCTTTAATGTAATGGCCACAGTGATTACCCAGTGATTTTGGAGCCCAGCAAAATAAAGTCTGTCACTGTTTCCAGTTTTTGAATGCCATGATCTTAGTTTTTTGAATGTTGAGTTTTAAGTCAGCCTTTTCACTTTCTCACTTTCATCAAGAGGCTTTTAGTTCCTCTTTACTTTTTGCCATTAGGGTGGTGTCATCTGCATATCTGAGGTTATTGATACTTCTCCCAGCAAGCTTGATTTCACCTTGAGCTTCATTTAGCCTCGCATATTGCATGATGTACTCTGCTTATAAGTTAAATAAGCAGGGTGACGATATACAGCCTTGATGTACTCTATTTCCAATTTTGAACCAGTCCATCATTCCGTGTCTGGTTGTAACTGCTTTTACTTAACTTGCAAACCTGGTTTTTCAAGAAGCAAGTAAGGTGGTCTAGTATTCCCATCTCTAAGAAATTTTCAGTTTGTAGTGATCCACTCAGTCAAAGACTTTAGCATAGTCAATGAAGCAGACGTTTTTCTGGCATTATCTTGCTTTTTCAATGATCCAGCGGATGTTGGCAATTTGATCTCTCGTTCTTCTGTCTTTTTTAAATCCAGCTTCACATATGGAAGTTCTCAGTTCATGTACTGTTGAAGCCTAACCTGAAGGATTTTGAGCATTACCTTGCTCGTATGTGAAATTAGTACAATTATGCAGTAGCTTAAACATTCTTTGGCATTGCCCTTCTTTGGGATTGGAATGAAAACTGATCTTTTCCATTCCTTGGCCACTGCTGAGTTTTCCAAGTTTGCTGGCATACTGAGTGCAGCACTTTCACAGCATCAGCTTTTAGGATTTGAAATAGCTCAGCTGGCATGCCGTCACCTGCCCTAGCTTTGTTTGTAGTGATGCTTCCTAAGGTCCACTTGATTTCACACTCCAGGATGTCTGGCTCTAGGTGAGTGATCACACCATCATTGTTATCTGGGTCATTAAGACCTTTTCTTGTACAGGTTTTCTGTGTATTCTCATGGATTCCCTGGCTATATGGAAAGTTCTTGGAACAAGTTAACATTTATCAATATTTTTTAACTATCAAGAGATGGCCTTTACTATTGTGTGTATGAGTTCTAGGCAGAAATAACAAGTTTGTAAAATTATTGCAACTAATAAATATTCAAGAATATGCTAAATTTGGATTTTGTATCTGACCTTGTCTGAATTCGCTACTATAGGATAGAAACTTGGGAGTCAAGAGCATCCAGTGATGAACAAATTATTCAAACTCTCACATTTACTCATCTGAATCATAACGCTATGGAAAGCAAGACTTTGACAAACCAAGGACTACTTTAGATTGCACCCGTAATTTAATGATAAAATACAGCACTCAGTATTTAAATTCTTACCTCAACACACAGACACAGAAAATGGAGATATTTAGGATCAACTTTTTAATCTCCTTCAGCCAAAGGGACGATGATACTGAAAATCAAATCTATGGTCTAAATCTGGAAATTTTGGAATTATAAATAAATTTTTGATTTTTTAGGTTTTCTAGTCTCTTGTGTGTGATTTTGGTAACCAATTGCAATTAAAGATGATCTGGAAGTTGAGGTAATTTTTTATAATGCCCAACACATGAAAATCTTCTCACCAACAAAAGTATTCCCCTTCTGCTCATTGTAACCTGAAGACCATGTAATTATTGTGCTTGCCTGAGAAAGTTACCTACTGATAGTAACAGTATTTTCTTCACATCTTACCCTAACTATCATGCTTTTTTTTTTTTTTTACAAATTCAGAAGTATATCATACTCCACAAGGCCAACTGCAAATCTAATTTAAAAAGGCTTACAAATCAAAAGAATACATGTATGATTGCAGTCTAGACAAGGGAATATAACTTTCTATATGGTAAGCTTATAAATATGAGTTCACTTACCACAGACTTTAAATTAAATGTGCTCCTATAAAGTGGTAGTGATTGATTTCTCAGTAAGTGTAGACAGTAAACTAATTCAGTGGGTTTCCACACAGAAAAGTTACGATGTCAGAAATTCCTTGTCAAATTGGAGAGGGAAGAGTCCAAGTCTAACAAAGATGGGGATTTTGGAGTGGACTTAATATGGCTTGATGTACACATTTATCATTTAGATATGTTTCTGGATAAAATTTTAAAAATCAATCATTTTAATAGGCATTTAGAAATTCTTTAGTCTGGGAGAGCAAGTATCTTATAAAATATTCTTTTGGCTGTTTTCTAAAGAACAGAGATATGGGTCTTAATGCTGTCAGTAAAATGTTTTGCTTGGTTTCAATGTGGATGGTAAGATGCTAATCCAGCAGAATTCTAGTACTAGTACTAAATTACCACAGGTAATCTTCTTAGCTACTAGGTCTTGTCTCTAATCAGAATAGAATGATCAGAAAGACTAGTTGATAGCAACTAATTAATTGTTGGTTCCTCCAACAAATATAATGGGGTACAACTTGTATAATTATATTAGGATTATGTAACTGAAAAAAAATAGCATTTTATAGATCTGGAAAGCAGTTCCCTATATGAACCACCACAATACAAAATCTCTATATTTGCCTTAAATTCTAGTTTTAATCAATTCAAACCAAACATGGACCCCTAGTGTCCCTGAGCAAGAACTATATTATAAGGCATTTCCCTGGTGGTCCACTGGCTAAGACTCTGAGCTCTCAATGAAAGTGGCCTGGGTTTGATCCCTGGTGAGGGAAGTTGATCCCACATACCACCAACTACAGATTCCATATGCTGCAACTAAAGATCTCTCAGACCACAACAGAGATGGAAGATCCCATATGCCACAACTACACTTGACACATCCAAATCAATAAATGTTTAAAAAATGAACTATATTATGACAATACAAGCATCTGTTATATCATCATCCTAACATTGTCTAGTAATATGTGTTATTTACCAAGATAACTCTATACTTTTAAGTTAATAGAAATTTTCCTGTACAGTGGTATGATTTTCTTGTGTTATATTCACTAGAATTCAGAATGGCACTAAGGTCACGGCAGTACATTATGGCTTTCATACTTCAAATATCTTTAGTGGTATGAAAACTTACTTACCAATCTCTTATTAAGTAATAGAAGTCTATTTAGTATTGCACATATAATATTCCCTTTGGAGTTCTTCAAGACTTGGGGGCAAATTTTCCAGCACTGTCACTCCTATGACAAGAGGTCTAAGTCTAATTTAAAGTTGCCATTAAGGTCCTTTGGTTTAAAACTGTTCACTAGGGTAGGAAACAACTTCTCTGAACCTGTTACGTTCTTTTGCAAGGTATTCAGTATGCATCAAAATCTTCAATCAATTTCACAATAATTATGGTTTTTGTTGTCCCATAGTAGCTATACATTGAATTAATTCCCCTAAGTTTCCTCCTCTTCCTACATTTTATGTAAATTAATAATAAATATCATCTTAGCTAATGAGATATGACTACTGTAATTTAAAACATCATAGATAAGGTGTCCATATGTGTATGGATTTATCTCTGGACTTTCTATTTTGTTCCATTGATCTATATTTCTGTCTTTGTGCCAGTACCATACTGTCTTGATAACTGTGGCTTTGTAGTAGAGCCTGAAGTCAGGTAGGTTGATTCCTCCAGTTCCATTCTTCTTTCTCAAGATAGCTTTGGCTATTCGAGGTTTTTTGTATTTCCATACAAATTGTGAAATTATTTGTTCTAGTTCTGTGAAGAATACTGTGGGTAGCTTGATAGGGATTGCATTGAATCTATAAATTGCTTTGGGAGACACTGATGTATAGAACAGTCTTATGGACTCTGTGGGAGAGGGAGAGGGTGGGAAGATTTGGGAGAATGGCATTGAAACATGTAAAATATCATGTATGAAATGAGTTGCCAGTCCAGGTTCGATGCACGATACTGGATGCTTGGGGCTAGTGCACTGGGACGACCCAGAGGGATGGTATGGGGAGGGAGGAGGGAGGAGGGTTCAGGATGGGGAACACATGTATACCTGTGGCAGATTCATTTTGATATTTGGCAAAACTAATACAATTTTGTAAAGAGTAAAAATAAAATAAAATTAAAAAAAAACAAACATCATAATCAGTGGGGTTTATTATTGTCTTTAATCAGGTAGGAATCTGACCCTGAAGGCTTGCTTTTTAAAACAGGCCCTACTGGCAATTTCTGAGCCTCAGATTCCTAAAAAAATCAAACTTCACACAAGGAGAAAATGTCAAGAATTTATTCAAAAGGTACAATCCTAGAGGAGTAAGAGTAAGACTATAGTGACATAAGACAGGAAAAAAGAAAAGCATGATGAAATATTGCTCTTTGGGTACTGCTCCATGTGAAGCCTTAAAAAAGCAGTGCAAATACTTCTATAGACTCATAAGGACTAGCTCCATGGCAAAACTGCCTAGAGAAAGAAGAAAGGATTTATCTTCCTATTACTCTCTGATTTTCTGTTTAATTTGATTCAGACCAGAAGTTTCATTGCCTGAGGCTGACTAGCACCAAAAGCTAGTGTCTTCGTTTCAAACAAGATTTTTTTTTTGCAACATGTTTTGCCACACTACTGAAAATCAATCTGATTTCCAGAGTGGCTGCATAATGGACCATCTAAAACAAACATTAAGTGCATGCTGAGTGAGTGTGTAGGGGGTAAGGACAACTTCCTGACTGGAGTTAATGTGAAAGTAAATGTCGCTCAGTCCTGTCCAACTCTTTTCAACCCCCTGGACTATATACATCCATGGAATTCTCCTGCATGGACTATATACATGCATGGAATTCTCTAGGGGGGCTTCCCAACCAAAGGATCAGACCCAGGTCTCCCACATTACAGGCAGATTCTTTACCAGCTGAGCCACAAGGGAAGCCAAAGAATAGTGGAGTGGGTAGCCTATCCCTTCTCCAGTGGATCTTCCTGACCCAGGAATCAAACCGGCGTCTCCTGCATTGCAAACAAATTTTTTACCAACTGAGCTATCAGGAAAGCCCCTGATTGGAGTTAATATGGGGACATAAAATAAAAATAATGCTGTTAAAAACCTTAATAGAATCACAAATAAAATTTGATCTCAACATCACATCACAGCACATAAAAAAATCACTTCTAGATAGTTTAAAAGTTAAAATGTACAAGATGTGTATAAAATATTTTTTAAAATCCAGAATATGTCCATATCCTTTTTAGAGGGGTTACTACCTTAACAAAACATAGAAAGTTGAAATGGTAATAAAATACTGAAAATAAAACTTATCATATTAAATGTAAGAAACATGTATTGCTCAAGAGATGACATGAAATGTGTATAAAGAAAACTGCAAACCTGGAGATGATGCATGGAACACATGTAAGTCACAAAAAAACAGACTACTGAAGAGTAAAGAAAAAAAAAGACAGACAAATACATAGGTAAGTAGACAAAAGCATAACCCAAAAATCTGAAGGGATAAAAATCATGTTGACATATTAGAAACTAGTAGCTGCTGCTAAGTCACTTCAAATCTATGTAATTATCAGTAAGCTGAACTGATGGATAATTTCAAATTCTTAACATGAAATAATACCACACCTACATCAAACAATATAAGTGATAGAGAAATGGTACCTTTATTCTCTAAAATGGAGATAAGACAATGATGTCTTCTAAAATCTCTCACTGTTCACATGGAAGGATGTGTTATAACTACAACTGTAACTCAAAAAGAGGAAGGATGTTGAGATGGAGATAAAGGGAACAGAATTATTGTTATGAAGACCTACAAGACTTTCTAGACCTAACATCCAAAAAAGATGTCCTTTTCATTCTAGGGGACTGAAATGCAAAAGTAGGCAATCAAGAAACACCTGGAGTAACAAGCAAATTTGACCTTGGAGTACAGAATAAAGCAGGGCAAAGGCTAATAGAGTTTTGCCAAGAGAATGCACCAGCCTTAGCAAACACCTTCTTCCAACAACACAAGAGAAGACTTTATACATGGTCATCACAAGATGGCAAAAATGGGAATCAGACTGATTATATTCTTTGCAGACAAAGGTGGAGAAGCTCTATACAGTCAGCAAAAACAAGACTGGAAGCTGACTGTGGCTCAGATCATGAACTCTTTATTGCCAAATTCAGACTTAAATTGAAGAAAGTGGGGAAAACCACTAGACTGTTCAAGTATGACCTAAATCAAATCCCTTAAGATTATACAGTAGAAGTTACAAATAGATTTAAGGGACTAGATCTGATAGACACAATGCCTGATGAACTATGGGTGGAGGTTTGTGACATTGTATAGGAGACAGGGATCAAGACCATCTCCAAGAAAAAGAAATGCAAAAAAGTGAAATGGTTGTCTGAGGAGGCCTTACAAATAGTTGTGAAAAGAAGAAATGCAAGAAGCAAAGGAGAAAAGGAAAGATATACCCATTTGAATGCAGAGTTCCAAAGAATAGCAAGGTGAGATAAGGAAGCCTTCCTCAGTGATCAGTGCAAAGAAATAGAGGAAAACAACAGAATGGGAAAAGCTAAGATCTCTTCAAGAAAATTAGGGATACCAGGGGAACATTTCATGCAAAGATGGGCTCAATAAAGGACAGAAATGGTATGGACCTAACAGAACCAGAAGTTATTAAGAAAATGTGGCAAGAATACACAGAAGAACTATACAAAAAAGATCTTCATGAACCAGATAACCATGATGGTGTGATCACTCACCTACAGCCAGATATCCTGGAATATGAAGTCGAGTGGGCCTTAGAAAGCATCACTACAAACAAAGCTAGTGGAGGTGATGGATTTCCAGTTGAGCTATTTCAAATCCTAAAAGATGATTCTGTGAAAGTGCTGCTCTCAATATGCCTGCAAATTTGGAAAATTCAGCAGTGGCCACAGGACTGGAAAAGGTCAGTTTTCATTCCAATCCCAAAGAAAGGCAATGCCAAAAATGCTCAAACTACCACACAATTCCACTCATCTCACATACTAGTAAAGTAATGCTCAAAATTCTCCAATCAAGTCTTCAACAATATATGAACCGTGAACTTCCAGATGTTCAAGCTGTTTGTAGAAAAGGCAGAGGAGCCAGAGATCAAATTGCCAACATCCGTTGGATCATAGAAAAAGCAAGAGAGTTCCAGAAAAAAACATCTAATTCAGTTTTATTGACTATGCCAAAGCCTTTGATTGTGTGGATCACAATAAACTGTGAAAAATTCTGAAAGAGATGTGAATACTAGACCACCTGACCTCCCTCTTGAGAATCTGTATGCAGGTCAGGAAGCAACAGTTAAAACTAGACAAGGAACAACAAACTGGTTCCAAATAGGAAAAGGAGTACATCAAGGCTATATTGTCACCCCGCTTATTTAACTTATATGTAGAGTACAAGATGCGAAATGCAGGGCAGGATGAAGCACAAGCTGGAATCAAGATTGCTGGGAGAAATATAATAACCTCAGATATGCAGATGACACCATCCTTATGGCAGAAAGTCAAGAAGAACTAAAGAGCCTCTTGATGAAAATGAAAGAGGAGAGTGAAAATGTTGGCATAAATCTTAACATTCAGAAAACTAAGATCATGACATCCGGTCCCATCACTTGCTGCTGATGCTGCTAAGTCACCTCAGTTATGTCCGATTCTGTGTGACCCCATAGATGGCAGCCCACAAGGCTGCCCCATTCCTGGGATTCTCCAGGCAAGAACACTGGAGTTGGTTGCCATTTCCTTCCACAATGCATGAAAGTGACAAGTGAAAGTAAAGTTGCTCAGTCTGTCCGACTCTTAGCAGGCCCATGGACTGAAGCCTACCAGGCTCCTCTGTCCATGGTATTTTCCAGGCAAGAGTACAGGAGTGGGGTGCCACTGCCTTCTCTGTCCCATCACTTGGGATCATGGCAAGTATATGGGGAAACAGTGGAAACAGTGGCAGATTTTATTTTTGGTGGGCTTCAAAATCACTGCAGATTGTGTGCAGCCTTGAAATTAATAGACGCTTGCTCCTTGGAAGAAAAGCTATGATCAACCTAGACAACCTATTAAAAACAGAGACATGATTTTGCCAACAAACGTCTGTCTAGTCAAAGCTCTGGTTTTTCCAGTAGTCATGTATGGATGTGAGAGTTGGACTATAAAAAAAGTTGAGTGCTAAAGAATTGATACTTTTGAACTGTGGTGTTGGAGAAGACTCTTGAGAGTCCCTTGGACTGCAAGGAGATCCAACCAGTCTATCCTAAAGGAGATCAGTCCTGAGTGTTTATTGGAAGGACTGATATTGAAGGTTAAACTCCAATACTTTGGCTGCCTCATGGGAAGAGCCAACTCATTTGAAAAGACCTTGATGCTGGGAAAGATTGAAGACAAGAGAAGGGGATGACAGAGGATAAGATGGTTGGGTGGTATCACCGACTCAATTGGACATGAGTTTGAGTAAACTCTGGGAGTTGGGGATGGACAGGGAGTGCTGGTGTTCTGTGGTCCATTGGGTTGCAGAGAGTCGGACATGACTGAGAGACTGAATTGAACTGAACTGAGCAGGCAATCTAAAAAAGATTTGATCTCACTCTGAGCTAAAAAGGTTAGAAATAAGAAGGTCAATAATGTTCTGAGTATGAAAATTGATTCACAGAAATAAGTTGGATTTGCTTTCAAGAACAATAAAAAACCAATGATATCTATCTATCTGTCTATTATCTATCTATCTTTCCACTCTCTTCTAAATTTATTCTAGGATAAATATAGGGGAAATAAATCAATATGTAAATGACTGTTTAATTTACCATATCAAGAAAGTGGGCTCACTTCATAGAAAAAGAATAAAATGACATCTCTACAGCATCTACAAACATGGAATTCAGATTTGCCTGACTTAAATGTCAGCAAATAAATCATGAAATAAATACATGAAAATATAAATCAAGCTGAGTTTAGGAAAGGATTTTTAAAATAGTATGTCTAAAGTATATAAAATAATATTAAGAACTAATGGGTTTAATTACATACATACCTTACATGAAGTTTAGGAAAAGTCATATTCAAACTGAAAAACCTACAAATGGTAAAAATAATAAAGAAATTCTGCAAATCACCAAGAAATAAACCAGGAAAGAATAGAAATATGGAGAAAATATATTAAAATATATTTACAGAGGACAAAACTCAAATTCTATATAAGGTACAAAAAAATCACAGCTAGCCAGTAAATTAAAATAAAAATGTACTACATTATATTCATGACATATTAAAATATAAAATACTGGGTAAAATTTCTAGGTGAAATGACAGGAACTCTTCACTGCTAGTAGAAAGTTGACTGGTGCAGTAAGTATGGCATGTAATCTGATATACACAATCAAAATACACCCTATGACTAGAAATCTTCTCCCATCATATGTGGCCCAGAGAAATTCTTACACACATCTGTAAGAAAATATGTCAGAAGCTTACTTCAACATTCTTATAGTTTTCATATTTGGAAAGTGTTTAAATTTTTATTTTTGATGGAGATAAAAAAATAGAAAAGTCTATAGAATAAAATGCAGTAATCAGTAGAAATAAACTAGAATATGTACACCTCTTGTATGTAAACAGAAAAAAAAGAAAATATTTTAGATTTCTGTTTTTTATGTATTTTAAAAATGTATCTATTCCCCTTATAAAATACATATAAAATTCAAGGATAAATGCTGACAATATTAGACTACCTGTGAGACATGTGATTGAGAGTGAGAAAGGGGAAGAAAAATGGAATGAATGGAAGAATAAATATTGAGTAAAACAAAATAGAGTTGATGGATGAAGAGTGTATGCCTTCATGATATGAATACTGAAATGTATTTTTAACTCAATTATGTATGCATGAGTTAAAGAAAGAAAACAGTCCCATAGTTCAGGAAAGCTAGCATAACCACACGATAAGTGATTAAGGAAGCTAAAATTCCAGTGTACAATTGCTAGTGAGAATGCACATTTCCTGCTTAGTTTAGTTTGAAGTACATGGACAGTTGCACATGTCACAGGGTCTAGCTGACAGTGGGATTCGATTCAGCAGTATTTTCTACTTCCAGGCTCACCTTTCAAAATGTGATAATTCTGCTCTGTATTAGGTTTGGAGATTCAACTTTAAAACTGCTTAACCAATGCTTAGAATAACAAAAAATACAAACAATAAACCTTCCCTCATGTGCTTTATTTAAAAGATTTAGGTTGTCAGGTGAAAAGGATAGTTGTTACTAACTCATCTAACTCACTTTTTAAAATACTTTATTGAAACAGTTTTAACATTCTATTGAGAAATAATTGAACTTATTGAACAATTTTATTACAGAAAGAACACTGCAATACAATATTCTTGCTTACTAATGTTTAACTAAAATCAATACGTACAATGAAATCTTAGTTTTATCCTCATTTTTCTCACAGAAAGACCCTTATCATCCCCATGTCTTTATTCCAGAAGCAGATCAAATACATTAAAGATGATCAAAATCAATTTCCTCAATTTGTTCAGTTAAGAAAAACTACATTATTTTAAGAATAAATAAAATCATTCTTAGAATGACTCTATGCCTGTCTTATAGGATGTAACTGTCAAATTTTTGGAAGTTTTGTTCATAAATTAAAAATGAAAATACTTTATTCATACATAAGTCTTTCTGCGACCATTGTGGTGGAAGGTAGGTCATTAAACATAGCCAAAAATGGTCTGTGAGAAATTGAATTAGTTTTTCAGAGAACTCAGAGACTGGAAAGAAAAGATTGATGAACTGGGAGACAAAAAACTTGAGTATAAGGCCTAGTCTTGCTGGGGATATGTTGTAGGAATTGAGATACATCATTTTCCCATGAAATGTTCTAGTTCCCCATGGTGAAAAAGAAAAAGCAATTAGAAGCACACATACGTATGGCACATTTCTATTTATCCAGTGCATAAAGAGCCCATTCACTCAAGGAATGCTTTTTGAAAAGCTACCATGTACATACCTTGTTCTGCATAACGGGGAAGCAGTGATTCAGAGTGAAGAGATGAAAAGCTGAGAGTTTATGCAAGGGAGTGGTTAAAATAATTGTTCATAAAACTTAACCTACAAATCAGGAAAGAAATATCATCATAGGGATGAGAAATAAGGGGCTTTAAAAATGTACCAGCAACGAAGGATTTTAAGTCTTAAATAGGATGAAAGCAGTTTGGAGTTGGAGAACTCAGGGATTAAACTGGATTGATAACAAGTTGGATTGGAAATATATGAAAGTGAGATAATAGAGGAATTGTAGGTTTTGGTAACAGCAAGTTCAAGTTTTCAACTCTTCTTATTTTAGAGCTTCTGCACTAACTCCATAATTAGCTCTCCTCTCCCCTCATTATCACAACATTCCTCTCAAAAGGTACTAAGGCTTTATCCTTTCGGGATGAAACCCCAAATTCTCATCAGTGTACTTATATATTTGTGGACACTAGAATTTGAAACACGGTTTTCTTGGAGCTGCTGGTATATTCTACATTAACATTTGAGAAGGAGATCTACCCAAATGAAAATGGATTCAAAACAGAAAAAAAGTTGAATTCTCAGGAACTTCAATTTATGAAAGTTGAATTAATTATGTAAATCAAATGTTGCTATTCAGTCAGTAAATCATGCCTGACTCTTTGCGATCCCACGGACTGTAGCACATGAGGTTTCCCTGTCCTTCACCATCTCCCAGAGTTACCTTAAACTCATGTCCATTAAGTCAGTGATGCCATCCACCCATCTCATCCTCTGCTGCCCCTTCTCCTCCTGCTCTCAATCTTTCCTAGCATCAGGGGCTTTTCCAATGAGTTGGGTCTTTGCATCAAGTGGCCAAATTATTGGAGCTTCAACTTCAGCTTCAGTCCTTAAAATGAATATTCAGGGTTTATTAACTTTAGGATTGACTGGTTTGATCCCCTTGCTGTCCCAGGGACTCTGAAGAGTCTTCTCCTGTACCACAGTCCAAAAGCATCAATTCTTCAGCACTCAGCTTTCTTTATAGTCCAACTCTCACATCCATACATGACTACTGGAAAAACCACAGCTTTGATTATATGGACCTTTAGCAAATAACAAAGTAAATCAATGTGATTTTTGTGTTTTTGTTCCATATCAAGAGTTCTCCTTTGTAAAGATTTTACCTCTCTAATATTTTAAAGATTACTATATATTTTACTATATTCCAAGATTGTGACCATTCACCTGTATTTATCATCCCTGGTGCCTCAGATGGTAAAGAAGCTGCCTGCAATGCAGGGGACTCTGGTTTGATCCTTGGGTTGGAAAGATCGCCTGAAGAGGGGAAGGGCAACCCACTCTAACATTCTTGCCTGGAGAATTTCATGGACAGAGGAGCCTAGCAGGCTACAGTCCATGGGGTCACAAACAATCAGACACATCTGATTGAGTGACACACATCATTTAAAACATTGTGGCAATCCAATATACATTTCATTGGGTGTTTCCATTTAGTATAAAATTCATGATCAAATGGTGGTTTGTCCTAATTTTTTAAAGTTTTTGTGAAAACTTAACTCAAGATCTACCCTCTTTATATGTTTTAAGTGTACAATGCAGTAAATTTTCTACAGGCACATTATTGTACAGTAGATCTCTATAACTTACCTTGCATAACAGAACTTTTATTCTTGTTGATTAGCAACTCTCCACTTTCCTTCCCCCAGCCACTAGCTAACACAATTCTAGATGAAGTTCTGGGCTTGAGAGACCTATTTGTGAATTTTCAGTTTAAACATGGAACAGCCTGGGATGAATGAAGGAAATGTGGGAGTGAATGCATATAGACATGAAAAATGGATGGAAGAGTGATACAATGCTTAAATGTTGCTAAATGAGGAAATAGTCATGGGAAACTGAGACAATGGCTAAAGATGGAGTTCTATACTAGAATCGAGTGAAGAACATATTCAAAGACAGATGTGGATAGACCAGCTACTCAGAGATCAAGACTGAAGATTGGCTTTTGAATTTGTCACTGTGGATGTTGTCACTGACCTCAATTATAAATCATGGTGTGGTAAGTGGTGAACAAAATTCTGATTGAAGTGGTAATAAAAAAATAAAAAAACAAAACACTGAAATACTGGTGATACCAAATATCACCAGTGTAATACAATTGCTTTCCTTCTTAAAAATGATGTCTTGACCTTGTTTTGAGGCACAAATTAGAGGTCCTTCCATTTTCTTTGAGTAAGATTAAATTTCACCCAACAAACTCCCTTAACTTGCATCTACTCTGAGACCACAATGCATCTACTCTTATAACCCCGATGTCAGAAATATAGGGACAGCCTCTATTCCTCAAAACCCACAGAATTATTTAAATTAGCCAGTTCACAGGGAACCCATGAAATGTAGCTAACCTCACCCACTTGCCCTACATAAACGGCCCCTAAGCTCCTGGTTACCGGTACTCTGTCTCTACCCTGGGGTTCTCTTCTTTGTGGCCCTGCATGACAGCCTTCTCTTCTTTAGAACTGCAAGTTACAGTTCTTCCATCTATCCAAATGTAATCAGTGTCATTCTGCAGTGTCTTGCCATAAAAGAATCTTTAAATCCTAAAATGAACATCTCTTGAACACATTTTTATCTGAGGAAGAATTGTAGTTACAGGAAGATTTGAGAGCAAGGGAAGATTTTTTTTTCTCTTTGTATTACTTTTAGTACTCATTGTGTCATATTTGGAAGCTTACCAGAGTAATTTAACAAGGAAGAAAACATTGGAGAAAAAGTGAGACCACTGTAGGACCAATGAATTTGAAAAAGCCATCTGTACTGGCTGATGGTGAGAGCAAGGGAAATTCACACACCAAAAAAAAAAAAAAAAAATTGCTACTTCAATAGTAGAAACAAAAAATGGATATTTGGTGGCAGTAAAATTAAACCACAATATCAGTATATACAGGCTCCCAGGAGAATATATTACAGCAAAACAGAGTTAAAACTTCAAAACACTGATGCGTTGTGCTAAGGCTCAAAAAGTTTCCTCTAGAGCGTGAAAACTTGGCTTCTTTTCACTACATTAAAAAAAAAAAAAATCATGCTGCAAAAATTGCTGAGCTCAACATTTCTCCATGGAAATTAACCAATTTAAACAAAGAGCAGTGAAATGTGATTCACTCACTTACAATTAAGACTAGCTCAGTATATTCAGCATCAACATACAATTTACCTTTGGACTAACATTGTCCCAAGAGTGTACAGTAGTGATATAAAGGGTCAGGCTTATTAAATTATTAAGTATCCCATGGGAAACCCGCTGAATAAGCCGTATAGATTCTGAGTAGTATTGCAGCAATGAGAAATGTGTAGATGTTTGGTTTTATGCATTTAATTGCAACCTATGCAATTTTTAGAAACTTGGGTCAAAAAATTTGTGCCTGATATTTATTCGCAGTAAATTTTTCTTTAGTTCAATAGAGTACACGTAACTCAGATTTTGACTTTGCATACTTTCCATGCCTTTAAGATTTTATTTTACTGTGAAACTGGTGAATACGTTTTTGAATTTTTGGTTCAGTTCAGTTACTCAGTTGTGTCCGACTCTTTGTGACCCCATGAATTGCAGAACACCAGGCCTCCCTGTCCATCACAAGCTCCCGGAGTTCACTCAAACTCACGTCCATTGCGTTGGTGATGCCATCCAGTCATCTCATCCTCTGTCATCCCTTTCTCCTCCTGCCCCCAATCCCTCCCAGCATCAGAGTCTTTTCCAATGAGTCAACTCTTCACATGAGGTACCAAAGTATTGGAGTTTCAGCTTCGGCATCAGTCCTTCCAATGAACACCCAGGACTGATCTCTTTTAGAATGGACTGGTTGGATCTCCTTGCAGTCCAAGGGATTCTCAAGAGTTTTCTCCAACACCACAGTTCAAAAGCATCAATTCTTCGGCGCTCAGCTTTCTTCACAGTCCAACTCTCACATCCATACGTGACCACTGGAAAAACCATAGCCTTGACTAGACGGACCTTTGTTGGCAAAGTAATGTCTCTACTTTTAATATGCTATCTAGGTTGGTCAGAACTTGCCTTCCAAGGAGTAAGCGTCTTTTAATTTCATGGCTGCAATCACCATCTGCAGTGATTTTGGAGTCCCCCAAAAATAAAGTCTGACACTGTTTCCACTGTTTCCCCTAATCAATGATAATTCTACTTTCTTGTTATCTCTTGTTAATATAAAATATTCTAATAATTCTGACTGAAAAAGTGTAGCTGATAAAATGATTTGCAATAGAGTTCTGAGATAAAATATTTAGCTTTCATTTTGTTTTAATTTATTAATAGATTTTTTTGAATGACATGAATTTGACCATTAGCAAACAGATGTTAAATATTTCACAGATTTTTAAGTATTTTGAAATTCCAATGGATTACATTTAGTATTCATTTATATTTTCTTAAAAATATTATTTGTTAATAAGCTGAATCATTATTTTTTTCCTAAGAATTGTATTATAAGCAAAATCAGAGATAGAACTGAAATCCTGAAAAATAAGATTCTATTTAACTGAGAATTACTTTTTGATATGAATATATCCAATATTAACTATGTATTTGATCATACCTTATATGCTTATAATGTCAATTATTTGATTATAATGACAATTGGGAAAAGTGTAATTTGGGGGAAGTTTGTGTACATTGTAGGTAATTCTACTTTATATATTATTACTGAAATGATTTTCACTATAGAGCTTACTGCATTCTCTAAGTGATATGTCAATGTATCTGCTAATTACAATAATTGAGATCCATGTAAATATTAATAGATTGTTATGCTATCTTTCAGCATATAACTCTCAAAGATTTCAAATCTCAACTTAGTTATAGTAGAAGCTGGGAAATAAAAACTATAAAAAGAAAATATTTATTCATAATTTGGAAACATTCTGATATATTTAACTTTTATCTGAAGACAGAATTTTAATTTAATGCTTACTTCCCAAATTATTTAATTAACCTCTAGAATAAATTGTTTATCTTTCAACATATTTGGAATGATTTCTAAGATGTAGATTCAAGAAAGCAGAGTTTTGAATTTAAAAGAAACTTTTTTTAAAACTCTCTTAGAATTCAAATTAGATTAAATAGTCAACTCTGTTCAAAGGGGTATATTCTATGTGTACATGCTACTGACTATTTTCTTTAAAATAAGTCAACATGTTTCCACTAATAGAACACTAAGGATAATTCTATTTATGTTGCAAAGTTGAATGATGGATTAGCATAAATTTGATGGAGAAAATATGATCAAGTGATACTGTTTAAACAGAAGATTCAACCTGATTTGTTGGTAATGAGAACCCAGTATTTTGACTGCTGGCGTGGAACAACCTACATGTTACAGACTCTGATTAGCATAAAAGCAGTTAATGTAAGTAAATATATGCTTTCTTAAATAAACTTTCCTTAATTAAACATATTCTTTGTAGAATACCAAGTATACTCAACAAAGACTTTGACAGTTTAGTGAGAATTCGTAATAAAATTTAACTGGGATTTTTGGTTTGTTTGTTTTCTTTATTTTTAGAAAGGAAAGAGAGAGCCTGAATTTGTAACTTCTCTAGAAGATTTATGTGTATTATCCAAGCTAGTTCTTATAATTTTTATCCTGTTTTACATGAAGGATACAGGGCCCTAGTAGGCAATGATATTGAGATTAGAACCCAACTGACTGATACCAAGTTACTCTTCCTAACATAGTTTTTGCTCAGAATTCTTAGGTATTAACTTACATGTGTGTGTCTTAAATCTGAGTTCCTAGAATTCAAAATCTTGTTTAGAAATATGGAGTAGGTATATTTGACTCTCCCTTCACATCTCTTTTAAAAGAAATCTTACAAATACAAAATTAGAAATATAAATAATTTGATAAAATTTATGCTTAGAAATTGTGCAATAGTTTGAGCATTCTTTGGCATTGCCTTTCTTTGGGATTGAAATGAAAACTGACCTTTTCCAGTCCTGTGGCCACTGCTGAGTTTTCCAAATTTTCTAGCACATTGAGTGCAGCACTTTCACAGCATCATCTTTCAGGATTTGAAATAGCTCAACTGGATTTCCATCACCTCCACTAGCTTTGTTCGTAGTGATGCTTTCTAAGGCCCACTTGACTTCACATTCCAGGATGTCTGGCTCTAGGACAGTGATCACACCATCGTGATTATCTTGGTCGTGAAGATCTTTTCTGTACAGTTCTTTGTACTCTTGCCACCTCTTCTTAATATCTTCTGCTTCTGTTAGGCCCATACCATTTTTGTCCTTTATCGAGCCCATCTTTGCATGAAATGTTCCCTTGGTATCTCTAATTTTCTTGAATGGATCTCTAGTCTTTCCCATCTATTTCTACTTTATTGACTATGCCAAAGCCTTTGACTGTGTGGATCACAGTAAACTGTGGAAAATTCTGAAAGAGATGGGAATACCAGACCACCTGATCTGCCTCTTGAGAAACCTATATGCAGGTTAGGAAGCAACAGTTAGAACTGGACATGGAACAACAGACTGGTTCCAAATAGGAAAAGGAGTACGTCAAGGCTGTATATCATCACCCTGCTTATTTAACTTTTATGCAGAGCACATCATGAGAAACCACTGGGCTGGAAGAAGCATTGCTGGAATCAAGATTGCTGGGAGAAATATCAATAATCTCAGATATGCAGATGACACCACACTTATGGCAGAAAGTGAAGAGGAACTAAAAAGCCTCTTGAAGAAAGTGAAAGAGAGTGAAAAAGTTGGCTTAAAGCTCAACATTCAGAAAACGAAGATCATGGCATCCGGTCCCATCACTTCATGGGAAATAGATGGGGAAACAGTGGAAACAGTGTCAGACTTTATTTTTGGGGGCTCCAAAATCACTGCAGATGGTGATTGCAGCCATGAAATTAAAAGATGTTTACTCCTTGGAAGGAAAGTTATGACCAACCTAGATAGCATATTCAAAAGCAGAGACATTACTTTGCCAACAAAGGTCTGTCTAGTCAAGGCTATGGTTTTTCCAGTGGTCATGTATGGATATGACAGTTGGACTGTGAAGAAAGCTTAGAGTGCCAAAGAATTGATGCTTTTGAACTGCGGTGTTGGAGAAGACTCTTGAGAGTCCCTTGGTCTGCAAGGAGATCCAACCAGTCCATTCTAAAGGAGATCAGTCCCGGGTGTTCATTGGAAGGACTGATGCCGAAGCTGAAACTCCAATACTTAGGTACCTCATGTGAAGAGTTGACTCATTGGAAAAGACTCTGATGCTGAGAGGGATTGGGGGCAGAAGGAGAAGGGGACAACAGAGGATGAGATGGTTGGATGGCATCACCAACACAATGGATGTGAGTTTGAGTGAACTCCAGGAGTTGGTGATGGACAGGGAGGCCTGGTGTGCTAAAATTCATGGGGTCACAAAGAGTAGGACATGACTGAGTGAGTGAACTTAACTGATGTTTAAAAAAAATAGTCAAACTGAGTTTATCTTTCATTATTTCTTGTTTGAACAATATTTAAAATATGTTTAATATCACAGATATTTCCCCATGCTTATTTCATTTCTTTTTTTATCATGTTAGTCATTTTGTTGAACAAATGTCAAATTACTAAATCTATATTTTCTAAATCTATATTCTTAGAAGATATAGAAGCTATCAGAAAACCAAAAGGTAAAAATCTGCACAGAGAAATGCTGTTCAAATTTTTATTGAAATAAAGTATTTGAATTTTTATAGATGAATTGATAAACATATATATTTCTAAAAATATGATTTTAGAGGATAGATGTGTAATCAAGTTATCACAAACCTATTGTTTTCTGTATGAATGAAGACAGTGTGGTTAAAAATTATCTATGAGCCAAATAGAAAAAAACTTTTTGTGGAAACATACATATATCACCTGAGATTTAGTTCATGAGCAACATGATTTCTAAAATGCCAAACACTTAAAAACAAAATTGATAAATGCATATGCAGATAGTTTAGGATATTTTGCCTAAGTGCATGAAGGAAGACTAAAAAAATTTCAAGAAGTTCAGCTCTCTTGTATTATTCTGACTTGTTTCTTTGGCATATATACTGTTATTAATTTAGCAGTTCCAACTTTCCTTAATCAGCTTAAAAGTGTAATCTACTTTACAACCTAGTTAATAAACATAGCATTCTAGATATGGAAAGATATCAGATTTTACAGTTTCTCTGGGTAGCTGCTGAAAATTATTTCTCCTGAAAGTGCTTTTGATGTCCTCTCTAATTCCTGACATATGACCTTGATTTACTTTTGAGCATAACAACACATTTTTTTCTCCCAATATTCCTATAAAAACATGGTTTCACCCAGTGCAGCAGTAATTCACAGAGTTTCGAATCAAAGAGTTATCATGCCAAGGAATAAATGTGAACAAGAGAAAGCTGGCCAGGTAGGTGTCATAGATTATTGAGGGGAAGGTTTGTTTCTGGGAAGAGATGACAGGACTACTCAGCTGTAAGCTTTGGGTCAGGATCTATAGTGATTTAGTTCTAGAGCAGTAAGCTAAAGCAGAAAAGGCCTAACAAGTCTCATAAATATTGACATGCACGATGATAAATGCTATAGCACTGAGGTAATGCACATTTTAGAATATGTGAAGTAAGCGCTTTGGTGTACTTACTACACCCTAAAATGAAACCCTAGTTATGAACTATGATTATAGAAATATTGTACTTGTTTTCTATTGATTACTGAGAGTGGAGAGTTGAGATAAGCCAGATAATAACAGAATAGGATTAAAAATTGAATGAGAATGATGGTTTAGTTTAAGGATTGCCAACAAGCAATGAAAAGGACATATGAGAGAATTAACACAAGACCAGGAACAAAAGAGCATAATAACTAATCTGAATTTCTTGTATTGGTCCACACAAAGTACACCAGAGCTTTTATGTTTCATACTATATAACTCAGGTGGAATGAGAAGTTTATTCAGCTAACTGGAGCTCAGTGCTGTGTGTAGGCTATTGGTTTTGATATGGAGATGTATTAGGGGCATCTCAGCATCAGAAGTCTAACTATTTCAATTAAGAGATCTTGGCTTTGCCATGCAACCACACTATGTCATATTCTCATAATGCACATATACATAGATATAGTTACAGATTTAGATGAAAGATACATATATTTCATATACTTAAATATCCTTCGTCTTATATCGGACATGATATTTGCCTTGTGGCTTTGATTCCAACTCTATATTTGGTAGGAATTGATTCATAAAACTGTTACCATGAAGAGGTCCTTAGGAAAAATTCATACTTTAAAAACTTAAAATTGGAAGGAACTAAAAATTATTCAAATTTATATAAATATGTACTTAGTTGGGCTTCCCCAGAGTCTAAGTTGTACAGAATCTGCCTTCAATGCAGGAGATGTGGATTTGATCACTGGGGTGGGAAGATCCCCTGGAGGAGGACATGGCAACCCACTTTAGTATTCTTGCCTGGAGAATCCCGTGGATAGAGAAGTTTGACAGGCTACAATCCATAGTGATGCAAAGAGTCGGACATGATGGAAGCGACTGAGCACACATGCATGCGTGAACACACACACACATGTGCATGCATATATATGAAATGAAAGTGTTAATTGCTCAGTTGTGTGTGACTCTTTGTGACCCCATTGACTGTTAGCCTGCCAGGATCCTCTGTCCATGGTATTCTCAAGGATAGAATACTGGAGTGGGTTGCCATGCCCTCCCCTAGGGGATCTTCCCGACCCAGGGATTGAACCCAAGTCTCTTATGTCTTCTGAATTGGCAGGTGGGTTCTTTACCACTAATGCCACCTGCTGCTGCTGCTGCTGCTGCTAAGTCGCTTGTCGTGTCCGACTCTGCAACCCCATAGACAGCAGCCCACCAGGCTCCCCCGTCCCTGGGATTCTCCAGGCAAGAACACTGGAGTGGGTTGCCATTTCCTTCTCCAATGCATGAAACTGAAAAGTGAAAGTGAAGTCGCTCAGTGGTGTCCGACTCCTAGCGACCCCATGGACTGCAGCCTACCAGGCTCCTCCGTCCATGGGATTTGCCAGGCAAGAGTACTGGAGTGGAGTGCCATTGCCTTCTCCGACTAATGCCACCTAGGAAGCCCTCTCATATGACTTCTGGTCAAACTTAGCATTTTAAACATAAGTATTTAGTACATTTCATCCTAAGAATACATGACAAGATCATATATTATTTTTTGTTTAGTTGCTAAGTCATGTCTGACGCTTTTTGACTCCATGGACTACAGCACACCAGCCTGCCCTGTCCTTTACTATTTCCTGGAGGTTGCTCAAATTCATATTCATTGAGTCAGTAGTACTATCTAACCATCTAGTCCTCTGCTGCCCTCCCCTTCTCCTTTTGCCTTCAATCTTTCCCAGCATCAGGGTCTTTTCCAATGAGTCAGCACTTTGCGTCAGGTGGCCAAAGTATTGGAGTTTCAGCTTCAGTACTCTCAGTGAACATTCAGGGTTGATTTCCTTTAGGATTGCCTGGTTTGATCTCTTTGCTGTCTAAAGAGTCTTCTCCAGCACCACAATTTGAAAGCATCAATTCTTTGGCACTCAGTGTTCTTTAGGGACCAATTCTCACATCTGTACATGACTACTGGAAAAACTATAGCTTTGACTATACAACACTTTGGGCAAAGTGATGTTCTTGCTTTTTAACATGGTGTCTAGGTTTACCATAGCTTTCCTTCTAAAAAGCAAGTATGTTTTAATTTCATGGCTGCAATTTACCAACAGCAGTGATTTTGGAGCCCAGAAAACAAAATCTGTCACTGCCTCCACTTGCAAGAACCACTTGCATATATAACTATTGGTAAAGAGAAAGGACAGGAGACAGCAGCACTGGAGAGTTTTAAATATATTTAGGGGAAATAAATATTTATAGAAGTGCTTTAACTGAAGTAACAGAGTAATAAACTAAGACCTAAGTGCTTAACAGTAAGAATGACAGAAGGTAAGATGCTTTCAACTATAACATCACCGTAAAGACTAAGATATTTTAAAGAAGAGACACAATGAAATGAGGAAATATAATGAGTCACATTTTAAACAAGTAGAAGGTTCAATTGCAATCTTTAAGGAGAACTTGCAAGTTAAGAGAGGGATCAAGCAAAGCCCAGAGATAAATCCACGCACATATGGACATCTTATCTTTGACAAAGGAGGCAAGAATATACAATGGATTAAAGACAATCTCTTTAATAAGTGGTGCTGGGAAATCTGGTCAACGACTTGTAAAAGAATGAAACTAGAACACTTTCTAACACCATACACACACAAAAAAACTCCAAATGGATTACAGATCTAAACGTAAGACCAGAAACTATAAAACTCCTAGAGGAGAACATAGGCAAAACACTCTCTGACATACATCACAGCAGGATCCTCTATGACCCACCTCCCAGAATATTGGAAATAAAAGCAAAAATAAACAAATGGGACCTAATTAACCTTAAAAGCTTCTGCACATCAAAGGAAACTATTAGCAAGGTGAAAAGACAGCCTTCAGAATGGGAGAAGATAATAGCAAATGAAGCAACTGACAAACAACTAATCTCGAGAATATACAAGCAACTCCTACAGCTCAACTCCAGAAAAATAAATGACCCAGTCAAAAAATGGGCCAAAGAACTAAACAGACATTTCTCCAAAGAAGACATACAGATGGCTAACAAACACATGAAAAGATGCTCAACATCACTCATTATCAGAGAAATGCAAATCAAAAGCACTATGAGGTACCATTTCACACCAGTCAGAATGGCTGCCATCTAAAAGTCTACAAGTAATAAATGCTGGCGAGGGTGTGGAGAAAAGGGAACCCTCTTACACTGTTGGTGGGAATGCAAACTAGTACAGCCACTATGGAGAACAGTGGAGATTCCTTAAAAAACTGGAAATAGAACTGCCATATGGCCCAGCAATCCCACTGCTGGGCATACACACTGAGGAAACCAGAAGGGAAAGAGACATGTGTACCCCAATGTTCATCGCAGCACTGTTTATAATAGCCAGGACATGGAAGCAACCTAGATGTCCATCAGCAGATGAATGGATAAAAAAGCTATGGTACATGTACACAATGGAGTATTACTCAGCCATTAAAAAGAATACATTTGAATCAGTTCTGATGAGGTGGATGAAACTGGAGCCTATTATACAGAGTGAAGTAAGCCAGAAAGAAAAACACCAATACAGTATACTAACGCATATATATGGAATTTAGAAAGATGGTAACAATAACCCTGCGTACGAGACAGCAAAAGAGACACTGATGTATAGAACAGTCTTATGGACTCTGTGGGAGAGGGAGAGGGTGGGAAGATTTGGGAGAATGGCATTGAAACATGTAAAATATCATGTATGAAACAAGTTGCCAGTCCAGGTTCGATGCACGATACTGGATGCTTGGGGCTGGTGCACTGGGACGACCCAGAGGGATGGTATGGGGAGGGAGGAGGGAGGAGGGTTCAGGGTGGGGAACACATGTATACCTGTGGTAGATTCATTTTGATATTTGGCAAAACTAATACAATTATGTAAAGTTTAAAAATAAAATAAAATTAAAAAACAATCTCTCTAGGTTGCGCATAATACCTAATACAATGTAAATGCTGTGTATATAGTTACCAGCATATGGCAATTCAGGCTTCACTTTTTGAAATTTTCTGGAATCTTTTTCTCGAATGTTTTTGATCCTCAGTTGAATCTGCCAGTGTAGAACTCCACAGATACACAAGGCCAACTGTACTACAGTTTATTGATCCATTCACCAGCCAAAGGATATGTGAGTTGTTTCTGGGTTTGGGCCATTATGAATAAAAACATTATGAACATTAAAAAACAAAAAAGCAAATAATATATACAAAAGATCAAGAATAAGAGTAACAGTGCATTTTTTAATTGAAAACTTAAAAAACATAATGCAAAACAATGCTCATTCTTAGATAAAATGCTTCTCAACTTGGTATTTTAATATAAGAGAATAATTATCAAGTATGATTATAAATTTTCTAATATGTAAGATCTTCCAAATGTATCTGGGTTGCTCTCTCTTTTTCAGGAAGTAATTAGGAAATGTGTTCCAACAAAATGTGAAAGCACACATACACCCGTGAATATTTTTTAAAATAGATTTTGATAGCGAGAGAGAGAGACAATCAGACATTCTTTATGATACTGTGAGCAGTTTAGACTTGGGGTCCCAAACCTCCAGGCTGTGGACCAGTATTTAGTTCAGATCAGCAGCAGCTTATATTAGAAATAAAATGCATAGTATAGTCACTGACTTCAGTCGCTCAGTCCTGTCTGACTCTTTGCAACCCCATGGACTGCAGCATGCCAGAACTCCCTGTACATCACCAACTCCCAGAGTTTACTCAAATTCATATCCATTGAGTCGGTGACGCCATCCAACCATCTCATCCTCTATTGTCTCCTTCTCCTCCTGCCCTCAATCTTTCCTAGTATCAGGGTCTTTTCAAATGAGTCTGTTTTTCATATCAGGTGGCCAAAGTGTTAGAGTTTCAGCCTCAATGTCAGTCCTTCCAATGAATATTCAAGACTGATTTCCTTTAGGATGGACTGGCTAGATCTCCTTGCAGTCCAAGGGACTCTCAAGAGTCTTCTCCAACACCACATTTCAAAAACATGAATTCTTTGGCACTCAGCTTTCTTTATAGTCCAACTCTCACATCCATACATGACTACTGGAAAAACCATAACTTTGACTAGACGGAACTTTGTTGGCAAAATAATGTCTGTTTTTTAATATGATGTCTAGGCTGATCATAACTTTCCTTCCAAGGAGCAAGTGTCTTTTAATTTCATGGCTGTAGTCACTATCTGCAGTGATTTTGGAGCCCCAAAAAATAAAGTCTGTCACTGTTTCCATTATGTCCCCATATATTTGCCATGAAGTGATGTAAGCAGCTAAAAAGTCATCCCCAAACCATGCCCCCATCCACTCCATGGAAAAATTATCTTCCAGGAAATCAATCACTGGTGCCAAAAGGGTTGGGGACTGCTGGTTTAATCCATCTACAAGTGAAGTATCTGCAGAATATATTTCCTACATTTTAGAAAGAGATTGCTCAGACTGAAAGAAGATATAAGCAATGGAAAAAATAACAGAAAGAGAAGTCAGAATGTGACTTGAATATCTGGATCTGCCTGTGTCTAAAGCAAATGTTTATTTCTAATGTTTTATTTCTTTTTATTTATATTAGTCTCTCTACAAGTCACTCAGTCGTGTCCAACTCTTTGCGACCCCATGGACTGTGGCCTACCAGACTCCTCCATCCATGGGATTTTCCAGGCAAGAGTACTGGAGTGGGTTGCCATTTCCTTTTCCAGGAGATCTTCCCAATCCAAATCAAACCCAGGTCTCCCGCATTGCAGGCAGACACTTAACCCTCTAAGCCACCAGGGAAGTCTCTCTTTTATTTATATTAACCCATACTCTTTTCTTCCTTTCACTTTATTTTTCTTCCATCATTCCTCATCACCTCCATATTTTGCCTTGAAGTGGTTTAAAGTGTATGTAAAAGGGAAGAACAATTCTGATTCCATATTAGATCTGTCCCTTTTGCTTTAACTTTGTGTTTTGTTGCTTGTGCTTAGCCATGCTGGCCTTGCATCTTTTGTGAAAGAATGTTGCTTAAAGCCTGAAATATATAGGATAGCCTATTCTCAGGACTCTGACCTTTGAGTCCATTCATACAGAGATAAAAAAGTTGAAGAACAGAGAATAACATTTGTCTTATTGGAGTTTTACAGGAACATGATGACCTGACCTATGTGGACAGTTGCAAGAACAAAGACATTTCCAACAACTGACCACACTTCTCCCCCAGCCTGCCTTTAAAAGTGCTTTGCTGAAACCCTTCTGAGAGTTTATGGGTTTTTGGCCCCGAGCCCCAAGCCACTCATATCCTTACATGGCCCTGCAGTAAACTTTTCTCTGCTTCAAATTCAGTGTTTTAGTTTGTTTGATCTCACTGTATGTAAGGCACACAAACTTGTATTTGGTAACATTTCATCACTTAAAATTGAAAGATAACTTCTAAAGAATCTAGTCAATAAATCTCTAAAGAGAAACAACATTCAATCACCAAGTTGATAGTGTCATTCTCAGATACTCAAACATTTGTCTCCTGTTGTTGAAAGAAAAAAATTCTAAGTATTGAGTATGTTACTATGGTGCAGTCATACTTGTTATATGCACAAGACAAAGGACACAGCTAAGTTGACCCTTGAACAACATGGATTTGAATTGCATGAGTCTACTTATACCCAATAATTTTCAAGAGTTAAATACTACAGTACTACACAGTCTGAGGTTGGTTGAAACTGTTAAGTAGGAAATTAGGCATGAGCAAGTAGCCGTGGCCTAGCTAAAAAGGATGCAAGCTGATAGTTAAACTCTATCTGAGATACTCCAGGAGAGCTCACGGATATGCTACAAAAATAACAGAGACTTTTACAATTCCTGCACTTGCCCCCTAAGCACACAGCGGATACAAACTAACCACAGGGGTTTCAAGTAACCTTATGCAGCTGGGAGCCTGTTAAGGGATCATAAATATTCTATACATATATGCATGCAAACTAAGTTGCTTCAGTCACGTCCGAATCTTTGGGACCCTATGGACTGTAGCCTTCCAGGCTCCTCTGTCTGATTATAACAGACTGAATTATGGGAAGACATACACAACAGAACCTGTTATTATATAACTTGCAATTGTCAATCGGCCTTGAGTGTACGCCCATTTGGATTCCGTTTCTTGATTAGTGGTGGGTACAAGCCCTGTTTTGCAGAGAGCACAACCAAATGAAGAGATGGGAAGTATAAAAATGGAAAAGTCAAGAGGGACTGGGAGGACGATGACTCCTTTGGAGTCAGTTGGCTTCCATATCTTGAGAGTATCTAATAAAAGATCTGTTGGCTTGAGCTGAACCCTTTAGTCCATCGTTCCAAATTTTTTCTGTGATGAGACAAGAACCTAGGAAGAGAAATAAACTGACTTGACAAATCCATGGATGTGGAAGAACCAGGATATGGAGGATCAACTATAGTCAGATTAACCCCCACATTGTTCAAGGATCAACTGTACTTAAGGCTTCCACCAGAAATTTGCTTTTGGAGGTATTATACTAGGTTCCCCTCTGGTGATTTAACTCTGGGAAATAGTGAAGGACAGGGAAGTCTGGCATGCTGCAGTCTATGGGTTCACAGAATCAGACACGACTTAGCAACTGAACAACAGCAACTTTGCAAATAACAAGAATGGTAAGGTCTAGCTTTTCCAATCCAAGAATATTCTTCCACTTAAAGGCAATCATCCCTATGAAAATGCTTCATCATGTATACCTGATTTCAAGTGCTTTCAATCACTCCTTTTTCTCAGGTATTCCCTCTTAAACATAATCATGCTCATTTTTTTTTTTTTTTTTGCATCTTAAATTATAGAGCAATCATTCAGACTTTCACTTCTGTCAGACTGCTCCCTACACATTAGAGTTAAAAATGAAACTGAATTCAAATAACCACACTGTAAAAAGTCCATATAAATATATCTTCTTCAAAACATTAAAGATATTTCAAGACAGAATGGACACAGTAGACCAAAAGGTGTGTGAATGTATAAAGTGAAGACGTAAAAGTAACTTTTACCCTGACAGCATTGTCATTATCAGGCAAAATTCTGCTTTGTGTTTCTCCTAGTGGGTAGCTAGGGTACAAAAGTTCAAACAAGATAAAGACCTAAGAGAATCAGTAGAAATTTGACAAAAATTATCAGAATTAACTTGTTAAGAACTCTGGAAATTAACTAGAGGTTTGCAACAAATCCAGCAGCAGTTTGGGGGAAAAACGCTTGAATCTCTGTAACAACAAAAATAGCTTTTTGATGTTTTAAATTATCTTATTTCCATCCATCCTTCTCTGTGTTTGTGGTTGCCTTAAATCTAACAGCTGGAACTGAAAAATCAGCACCCTGGCAGCCACTGAAGGTGTGAAAACTAGTTTGGACCTTTATCTTTACTCACTACTTGCAAAATGTCATTATTTGACACTAGTAGGATGGTTCCATGAAAGGTCCAACTTCCATTAGAAGACTGGTTTTATTTGAGGTGACTTAAAGCTCATCCATTGTGAAAACCTCCCCTCCCACCCAGTTCAGGGATATTGTTCACAATTAATTAAAGCAACTATTTTAACATTTTATCTGGTTGAGGTAGTGGATAGCAGTTAGGGTGATAAAAACACAGAAAATAATGAGTATTGGCAAAAATATGGAAAAATTTGAATGTTAATACATTGCTAGTAGGAATATTAAATGGAAGAAATTTAAAATACAACCACTGTGGAAACCAGGTCATCTGATCCTCAAGAAGTAAAACAAGTTGAACTTTCAAAAATATAAATTAGTACAATGACACAAAAATTTATTTTATATTATCTCATAATATTGAAATTGTTTTTAATCTAAATGCATAAGCCACAATAGTGATCTACAACATTTGCACATATCTACTAGTTTGTAAACTTTATATACTGAGACAACCATTCTTAAGACTAATGTCTTAAATCTTCAAATTAAGTATACCTAGTTTTAAAAGATAAAATCATTGGCATTTATACATATTGACATTTTATAATAAAAACATTGAAGACTTTTAGGAAGATATCTTTTATTTTGCTTTGTTTGACCTTGAATTAGGCCTTAATTAAATCACTCTGGCTACCGCGTGGACTAACTGAATCATATGGAGCCGTGTGAAGACTCTTCTGTTATCTGTCACCATCATTTAATCTCAGTGAAAGAGGAGATTGAAAAAGTTGGCTTAAAGCTCAACATTCAGAAAACAAAGATCATGGCATCCGGTCCCACCACTTCATGGGAAATAGATGGGGAAACAGTGGAAACAGTGTCACACTTTATTTTTCTGGGCTCCAAAATCACTACAGATGGTGACTGCAGCCATGAAATTAAAAGATGCTTACTCCTTGGAAGAAAAGTTATGACCAACCTAGATAGCATATTGAAAAGCAGAAACATTACTTTGCCAACAAAGGTCCATCTAGTCAAGGCTATGGTTTTTCCAGTGGTCATGTATGGATGTGAGAGTTGGACTGTGAAGAAAGCTGAGTGCTGAAGAATTGATGCTTTTGAACTGTGGTGTTGGAGAAGACTTTTGAGAGTCCCTTGGACTGCAAGGAGATCCAACCAGTCCATTCTGAAGGAGATCGGCCCTGGGATTTCTTTGGAAGGAATGATGCTAAAGCTGAAACTCCAGTACTTTGGCCACCTCATGTGAAGAGTTGATTCATTGGAAAAGACTCTGATGCTGGGAGGGATTGGGGGCAGGAGGAGAACGGGACGACAGAGGATGAGATGGCTGGACGGCATCACTGACTTGATGGATGTGAGTCTGAGTGAACTCCGGGAGTTGGTGAGAGACAGGGAGGCCTGGTGTGCTGCGATTCATGGGGTCACAAAGACTCGGACACAACTGAGCGACTGATCTGATCTGATCTGATCTGAACATCTCTAATGAGCTTCCCTGGTAGCTCAGACGGTAAAAGCGTCTGCTTACAATGCAGGAGACCAGGGTTCGATCCCTGGGCCGGGAAGATCTCCTGGAGATGGCAATGGCAAACCACTCCAGTACTCTTGCCTGGAAAATCTCTAACATGTTAGGAACATCACTGAGCATCAGGAACCACTTCTAATAAATGCTTTATTTTACATAATCTAAATGTAGAAGACTCTTAAGAGTCCCTTGAATTGCAAGGGGATTCAACCAGTCCATCGTAAAGGAAATCATTTCATTGGAAGGACTGATGTTGAAGCTGAAACTCTAAAACTTTGGCCACCTGATGCGAAGAACTGACTGACTGGGAAAAACCCTGATGCTGGGAAAGATTGAAGGCAGGAGGAGAAGGGGATGATAGAGGATGAGATGGTTGGATGGCATCACCGAGTCAATGGACATGAGTTTGAGTAAACTTCTGGAGTTGGTGATGGACAGGGAGGCCTGGCGTGCTGCAATCCATGGAGTCACAAAGAGTTGGACATGACTGAGCAACTGAACTGAACAGAAGTGCAGATACAACATTCTTAAAAAGCAGGTGATAGAGTGATTTTGAAATTAGTTGCAATGAAGACTGAAAAGTAAATGTCAAAGCAAAGCATGGGAAAAAAAATTGTGGGGACTTCACTGGTGGTCCAGTGATGGTTCATAACACTCTCAATGCAGGGCATCCAGGTTCAAACCCTGGTCAGGGACCTAGATTCTACATGGTGCAACTAGGAGTTCACATGCTGCAACTAAATATCCTGCATGATAAACAGAAGATTGAAGAGCCTGCATGCCTCAATTAAGACCTGGTGCAGCCAAATAAATGAATATATAGATTTTTTTAAAGAAAAGAAAAAATGAAAAACATTTATGGGTGGCCAAATATTTTGAAAATGTTTTAAACTGTGCCATTCTCTATAAAATGTACTAAAGAATGAAGAGATGAGTATGATTGTTGTTTAACTAAATTCTGATAATTCCAAGGCTCATTTCCTCCCAACTTTCAGTAGCTTCAAGAAATTGGTTCAAGGCTGTTTTTTTAATGAAAGGCTGAATAATATTCCATCATGAATATATACCACATTTTCTTTATCCATTTTTCTGTTGCTTGACATTTAAGTTGTTCATACATCTTGGATATAGTGAATAGTGCTACAATCTGTTAGGCTGCTGAGCCAAAGGTATAAATCCTTTTCAGGACATGAGAAGATAAAATGAGATGTCCCAGCTCAATCAAAGATTAGGGGAAAAGGGGGCAAATTTATCCTTTCAAGCTTTTTGTTTTAGTCAGGCCTCCAATGGGTGAGATGATGTCCACCCATTGGGAAATTATGCTCCCAAATATCAAAATTGTCAAGAATATTTCAGTTAGAGAAGGGATACAGGTATTAATTATTTTTTGAGAAATGGCACTAACAATATATTTCTATTTAGTACAAGGCTAAAATGTTAAGTCAGATATTTATTATAGTAAAAAAATCACTGCCTCTACCTGTAGCAATTAGATACCTTAAAGAATACATAATTAACAAAAAAGAATAAGAAGAAGAAGAAGGATCAGCACAATATTACTTTAATTTTTTTACTATGTTTACTTTTCATTATAACAGTTTTTGTTATTCTTTTCTTGGTATATTATGGTAGGAAAATAATAAGATGGGAAAATATGTAAAATAAGATATAGAAACTGGGTATATTTTTAATGTACTTCATTTTACATGGGACTATAACTCCAGAAAAACATATGGAAAACCTAGGGGGATACCAAGAAGAAATTTTGATAACAGGAATCTGAATTTAGGAGAAATCAAAGAAATTCATTTTAATTATAGAAATTGATCCAGTTGACAACAAATTCATAAGAAATTTCATTTCAGCCTGCTTTTTTAAATAAGGAAGATAAAACAGACAGGAAATAAGAATTGCCTATGTTTTAAAGAAAAGCTGATAATAGAAAATCTTAAATGTCTTGGTTGTAGCTTGTTCTTCATAAACTTTTCATCCAAATATTTTGATAACAAGACTCTCACTTTACCATAATGAAATTCTAATGGTAAAAAAAAAAAAACACACAAATGTGATAGTTGCTAGAAACTAATATCTAGCCTATGCCCATTATATAGGACAGTTCTGTGCACTAAATTTGCTTTTTGTTTATATTCTTCATGCCATATATTTCATCCCTATGACATTTAATTTATAACAGACTTTGTATCTCTCATATTTTATTGAAACTACTTTTAAACAATTTAAATTTCACCCTTGAGAAGGTTAATTTATGGTCTAGGATAACCTGGGGATTAGTAAGTTTCACAAATGTGATGTCATACAAGGTAAATCTATCATGTGTATAAAAGGGTTAAATTGAGCTGCCTTAATGGAAAAATAGTGCCCAGGTAAGAACAAACTCTTGCTTCTCCTTTGGTTTCACTTGTAGGTGATAAACTCATTAGTTATCCTTTAGTTATCACCTTGACATTACTCCAGCAAAACTGCAGAGTATTAAAATAAAAATACACTGTTTTAGTTTATTCTCCTTATGCTTTATGCCAGGATTCAGAGTCATCTAGTAGACTGTTGTCTTGATAGTTCTGCCTGCAAAGCCATCATCTTCATGGATCCAGGAGTAGGAATGTATCAATATTTTAACTGATATAAGCAAGGTAAAGAATTATACATACTTATAATTCATAGATATAAAGAAATATATAACTGTCCCATAGATAAAATACCTATTATATGTAAAAGTAAAACATTATATGGAAGAAATTTGAATGAATTGTTAGCATGGTTGAAAAATGAGATGACACTGAATGGAACATACAAATTTTTATGCCTCATTTACATTTTAAAAATAAGCACATAGATCTTAACAGACTCATCACAAGGACGGAAATAGAAACTGTAATCAGAAATCTTCCAGCAAACAAAAGCCCAGGACCAGACGGCTTCACAGCTGAATTCTACCAAACGTAGAAAAGAGCTAACACCTATCCTACTCAAACTCTTCCAGAAAATTGCATAGGAAGGTAAACTTCCAAACTCATTCTATGAGGCCACCATCACCCTAATACCAAAACCAGATAAAGATGCCACAAAAAAAGAAAACTACAGGCCAACTTCATTGATGAACATAGATGCAAAAATCCTTAACAAAATTTTAGCAAACAGAATCCAACAGCATATTAAAAAGATCATACATCATGACCAAGTGGGCTTTATCCCAGAGATGCAAGGATGCTTCAAAATTCCCAAATCAATGTGATACACTACATTAACAAATTGAAAGATAAAAACCATATGATTATCTCAATAGATGCAGAGAAAGCCTTTGACAAAATTCAATATCCATTTATGATAAAAACTCTCCAGAAAGCAGGCATAGAAAGAATATATCTCAATTTAATAAACACCATATATGATAAACCCACAATAAACATTATCCTCAATGGTGAAAAATTGAAAGCATTTCCCCTAAAGTCAGGAACAAGACAAGGGTGCCCACTCTCACCACTACTATTCAACATAGTTTTGGAAGTTTTAGCCATAGCAATGAGAGAAGAAAAAGAAATAAAAGGAATCCAGATTTGAAAAGAAGAAGTAAAGCTCTCACTGTTTGCAGATGACATGATCCTCTACATAGCAAACCCTAAAGATTCCACCAGAAAATTACTAGAGCTAATCAACAAATATAGTAAAGTTTCAGTATATAAAATTAACACACAGAAATCCCTTGCATTCTTTTACACTAACAATGAAAAAACAGAGAAATTAAGGAAACTATTCCATTTACCATTGCAAAGAAAAGAATAAAATGTTCGGACTAAATCGACCTAAAGAAGCAAAAGACCTATATATAGAAAACTATAAAACACTGATGAAAGAAATCAAAGATGACACAAATAGATGGAGAAATATACCAATTCATGGATCAGAAGAATCAATATAGTGAAAATGAGTACATTGCCCAAAGCAATCTATAGATTGAATCCAATCCCTATCAAGCTACAATGGTATTTTTCAGAGAACCAGAGCAAATAATATTACAATTTGTATGGAAATACAAAAACACTTGAATAGCCAAAGCAACCTTGAGAAAGAAGAATGGAACTGAAGAAATCAACCTGCCTGACTTCAGGCTATACTACAAAGTTACAGTCATCAAGACAGTATGGTACTGGCACAAAGACAGAAATATAGATCAGTGGAACAAAATAGAAAGCTCAGAGATAAATCCACACACCTAGGGATGCCTTATCTTTGACAAGGGAGGCAAGAATATCCAATGGAGAAAAGACAATCTCTTTAATAAGTGGTGCTGGGGAAACTGGTCAACCACTTGTAAAAAATGAAACTAGAACACTTTCTAACACCATACACATAAATAGACTCAAAATGGATTAAAGATCTAAATGTAAGACCAGACACAATAAAACTCCCAGAGGAAAACATTGGCAAAACACTCTGACATAAATCACAGCAGGATCTTCTATGACCCACCTCCCAGAGTAATGGAAATAAAAGCAAAAATAAACAAGTGGGACCTAATTAAATGTAAAAGCTTTTGCACAACAAAGGAAACTATAAGCAAGTTGAAAAGACAGCCTTCGGAATGGGAGAAAATAATAGCCAATGACGCAACTGACAAAGAATTAATCTCAAAAATATATAAGCAGCTCATGCAGCTCAATTCCAGAAAAATAAATGACCCAATAAAAAAATGGGCCAAAGAACTAAACAGACATTTCTCCAAAGAAGACATACAGATGGCTAACAAACACATAAAAATATTCTCAACATCACTCATTATCAGAGAAATTCAAATCAAAACCACAATGAGGTACCATTTCATGCCAGTCAGAATGGCTGCTATCAAAAACACATGTATACCTGTGGCGGATTCATTTTGATATTTGGCAAAACTAATAAAATTTTGTAAAGTTTAAAAATAAAATAAAATAAAAAAAGTCTACAAACAACAAATGCTAGAGAGGGTGTGGAGAAAAGGGAACCCTCTTACACTGTTGGTGGGAATGTAAACTAGTACAGCCACTATGGAGAACAGTGTGGAGATTCCTTAAAAACCTGGAAATAGAACTGCCATATGACCCAGCAATCCCACTGCTGGGCATACACACCAAGGAAAACAGAATTGAAAGAGACACGTATACCCCAGTGCTCATTGCAGCATTGTTTGCAATAGCCAGGACATGGAAACAACCTAGATGTCCATTGGCAGACGAATGGATAAGAAAGCTGTGGTACATATACACAATGGTATATTACTCAGCCATTAAAACAAATGCATTTGAATCAGTTCTAGTGAGGTGGATGAAACTGGAGCCTATTATACAGACTGAAGTAAGTCAGAAAGAAAAACACCAATAGAGTACACTAATGCATATATATGGAATTTAGAAAGATGGTAATGATGACCCTATATGCGAGACAGCAAAAGAGACACAGATGATAAGAGCAGTCTTTTGGACTCTGTGGGAGAAGGCTAGGGTGGGATGATTTGAGAGAATAGCATTGAAACATGTTTATTATCATATGTGAAACAGATTGCCAGTCCAGGTTCAATGCATGAGACAGGCTGCTCAGGACTGGTGAACTGGGATGACCCTGAGGGATGAGATTAGGAGGGAGGTGGGCGGGGGGTTCAGGATGGGGAACACATGTATACCTGTGGCTGATTCATGTCAATGTATGGCAAAAACCGCTACAATATTGTAAAGTAAATAGCTCCAATTTAAGTAAATAAGTTAATTTAAAAAATAAGCACATAGTTTTATTTCATCTAATAATTTTTGGTGAGTCAATAGTAGTTAATATAAAATAGCTTTCTCCATTTCTTGTTTTCAGTTGCTGGGATATGTGGCACAAATTGAGGAATTAGTTACAGAAAAATTAATGGTTGGCACAGTTTGATGAAGTAGGAATAATAACAAAAATGTAGCAGAAGAATTAGCTGAGTGGCATGGTGATAAGAGTAAAGAATTTCTTTAGATACAGTTTTTTGTACTTGAACCCTCTCAACTTTAAAAAATACAAATATATTGTTGTGACTTTTATTTTTCAAGGGAGTGATTGAACATGCTCTTTTGAATTATAGCTATTTCAAAATATCATTTTCAATCACTATTATTTCATAATATTAATTTATGAAAATATATAAACCTGTAAGTTCACAAATTACACATTAGTATGATAATAGAGTGTTCATCTAGAATAGAAAATTTTTTTTTTCAGTAATGGAAATTCAAAGTGGAGTTATTTTGAATACCTGAGAAAAAAAAATTAAAATTTAAGCTTCATGTCCCATTACTTTTCTTTCCCTCCTGTTCATTTGATAGTATCTCACATTAAGAAACCTTATATTTTCTGCTTTTCTTTACTTCTATTATTTATCCACGTTAAAACTGTGAAATTAATTTGTTAGAAATATGTCTCATGAAAGGTTAAAGATTGGCTTGAGAATGTCTAGATTTTTATTCCTTTTATCAAGATATAACACATATTGATATATCAGATATTAGTTTCTTAGTTGAGTTGGTCATTTTCCTATCAAAATGTAATGGATTTCCTTTTATTTTCCACAGATACTTATTCAAAGTCATGTACTATAATTTTCTCTTACAGTATTATGCAAAAATTTTCGGTTTTGTATTTTAATAGTTCACTACAAAATTAAAACAAGCAAAGTTAAGCTGACCATAGTTCATAATGCTGTTATATAATTAATTTAAGTGCTATTTCAGAATTAGAGAGTTTAATATATGTAAAGTGTTTGATACATTGGCTGGTATGAAGTAGATATTAATTGCTATTGCTAAGTCACTTCAGTCGTGTCCGACTCTGTGTGACCCCATAGATGGCAGCCCACCAGGCTTCCCCGTCCCTGGGATTCTCCAGGCAAGAACACTGGAGTGGGTTGCCATTTCCATCTCCAATGCATAATAGTGAAAAGTGAAAGTGAAGTCGCTCTGTCATGTCCGACCCTCAGCAACCCCATGGACTGCAGCCTTCTAGTCTCCTCAATCCATGGGATTTTCCAGGCAAGAATACTGGAGTGGGGTGCCATTGGCTTCTCCAAGATATTCATTAACTAGTGTATTTTATTAAATGTCATTTTCAAACTGGCCCAGTGGCTGTTCCAGTCATACAATTATATCTTTTATTTAGCACTATATTTTAACATGTAATTAATGCATTTCTATACAGCTATATATTTATTGAGAGATGATCATAAGCCAATCCTACCATAGTTAACTCTTCTATAAACTTTGGCTTTCCACGCTGAAAATCTATACCCTCATTTTAAATTTCAGAGACTCTGCTACCCTCTTTTTTATTTTACTCATGGATAATACCAGCACTGCTTTGTGCTGTGTTTAGTTTACGTGAAACCTAATAATAATTATTTCATAAAAGATTCCTTCCACATGCTTTCATATGACATTATGCCCTGTTGCCTTAAGAGTTAAGAGTTCGGAGAAGGCAATGGCACCCCACTCCAGTACTCTTGCCTGGAAAATCCCATGGACGGAGGAGCCTGGTAGGCTGCAGTCCATGGGGTCGCAAAGAGTCAGACATGACTGAGCAACTTCACTTTCACTTTTCACTTTCATGCATTGGAGAAGGAAATGGCAACCCACTCCAGTGTTCTTGCCTGGAGAATCCCAGGGATGGGGAGCCTAGTGGGCTACCTTCTATGGGGTCGCACAGAGTCGGACACGACTGAAGCGACTTAGCAGCAGCAGCAGCAGCAGCAGCAGCAGAAACCCAAAGAATAAACATGGCAGCTTCAGTGACTGCAACATTTTATGGTCTTTTATTTATTCTTAAGTTTTTTTTTTTTTTTATTCTTAAGTTTTGTCCACTTGTGTAACATATATATTTATTACCTACTGATTTAATATTGTGAATTTTCATTAATAGAAAATACATTATGATTCTTTGATTGGTCATTCTGTAGCTCTTTAAAAATTATTTCATACCTATAACTTTTTTTCCTGTAGCTTTCAGATAAACCATGGCAGTAAATAATTTGGATGTCTTTGAACTAGTGTTAGCCTTTAGGGTATTATTCTGCAGGTTTTACGGCTAAAGACCACAAAAATAGAAATTTTTCATAAATCAAAATGATGAGAAAACAATGGTTCTGAGACACACATGCTGACCTTGCTGCTGCTGCTGCTGCTAAGTCGCTTCAGTCGTGTCTGACTCTATGCGACCCCATAGACGGCAGCCCACCAGGCTCCCCCGTCCCTGGGATTCTCCAGGCAAGAACGCTGGAGTGGGTTGCCATTTCCTTCTCCAATGCATGAAAGTGAAAGGTGAAAGTGAAGCCGCTCAGTTGTGTCCGACTCTTCGCGACCCCATGGACTGCAGCCTACCAGGCTCCTCCATCCATGGGATTGTCCAGGCAAGAGTACTGGAGTGGGGTGCCATTGCCTTCTCTGCATGCTGACCTTAGGATGCTCAAATATGTTAAATAATTTCCCTGGCATCTTATTTTTAAATTAGTAGGCAAATGAAATTAAAATTCTCGACTGACTCCAAAGTATAAAATCAGTGTACTGTTTGAATATCTTTTTACTGGATCAAGAAATGATTTTCTTAACGGACCCATTCTTTCTAGGACTATTTTTGCATGATTCAGGATATTTAAAAATTTACCATCAACTAATTTTTTATCCTAGCTCTCAGGGAATGTAAACTCATTGGTCCTGAATTATTAATTGATAATAACTTTAGTTTGGACTTCAGTGGTTATAGTTTGGTCTGGAAATTATCTGCAAAACATAATCTCCTTAGGGATTTGTGTTAGATTCATTGGGCATAAACTACATATTACATTTGCAACTAGCTCAGTCATTCATTCAATCACACCCAGATATATTTATTGAAAGGTTGAATCAGGCTAATGCATTTCTGGTAAACTTTTCTAAACTAAATTTCACTGAAGGCTTATTGTCCTCCTTGTCAGTTCAGTGATGCCTCTTTGCTTTTATATTTTAATGATGTACAATGTTAATAAATCTATGAGACTTTTTAATGTTCAGATTGTTTGCAAGCTGCTCAAAGTTCTCTCTTATAAAATGCCTTTCCTAGTCTTAGCAAAGCACAGAAATAGCACACACAATTTTAAATTTTAAAAATTTAAACCACTGAACAGAAGTTTATATTGCCAATTGAATTGCAGAAAAAATTAAATTTGTATTAAAATAATTCTGATTCAGAGAGACAAAACTTGCAGTTACAAAATAAATTAGTCATGGGGATGAAATATACAGAATGGGAAATGTAGTCTATAATAATGTAATCTTTTGGTATGATAACAGATGGTAACTAGATTTATTTTGGTAATCATTTTGTGATATATAAAAAACACCTGGTCACTATGTCATGACCAGTAACTAACACAGTATTGTAGGTCAATTATACTTCAACAAACAAACAAACACATAGAAAATGAGGTCAGATTTGTGATTACCAGAGGTGGGAGTCAGGGGAGGGGTAATTGGATGCAGGGAGTATAAAGATATCTGCTTTCAGTTATAAGAAAAATATATACTAGATATGTAAGGTACAACAACTATTAATATAATTAACATATCTATATGTTATACACGAAAACTGTTGAGAGTTAATACTAAATTTCCATCACAAGGAAAAAATATTCACAGTTGAATTATTTAACACTTGCTTACACAAATTGTACTTCCTACTAAATCTTCAATATACTGAGGACAACACAGCTTTTAATATGCTCTCATATCTTTAAAAGTATATATGGAAGTGAAAGTGTTAGTCACTCGTTGTGTCTGACTCTTGGTGACCCCATGGACTGTAGCCCACCAGGCTCCTCTGTCCATGGGATTTCCCACGCAAAAATACGGGAATTAGTTGCCATTTCCTTCCTTCTCCAGGAGATCTTCCCAACCCAGGGACCGAACCCAGGCCTTCCACTTTGCTGGCAGATTCTTTACCACTGAGTCACCAGGGAAGCCCCACCCCTGCCCCCAGTAAGGTAATTAAACTAATAGAAAAATGTTACTAATAATTGTTTGGAAAAATTATTTCAAACTTAAATAGCCTGTTAAGTATGAGGATGTTGACTTAGATAGAAATTTGCTTATGTTTATGCAAACACTGAATTTTAATTCCCCTTTTTTACATTCCATCCAGTTAATATTCTTTATGCAGTGTTAGTCAAAGGGAGAAAAATGTTACTGTCTATGAATCTCAAAATTATTTATAGATGATTATCTCAATATATTTTTACTGGAAGATATCTCTGAGATTAAATGATACTTAATTTTGAGAATATATTGTCGTTAGTGTGACTCAACCAAATAGCCACGTAGGGGAGCTCTAACCTAACAAAAGAATAAATCACCTGCTAAACAGGGCACCCTAAGAGTACTTTTGCTTTTCCACAGTAAAATCCAAGATTATTATCTATTTGCATAATTTTCCAATAATATTTTCTTTGCTTCTCATAAATATGTTTGTCTGAATATTATGTGACATTCAAAACAAACTACAGCAAAAAGTAAAGATTTTTTTTTTGGCTGACTAACCTTTTTTACATTCTGTATTAGCATAGAATTATATTACAATAGCTAGAGATTCTACTTCAAAGCAATTACAGTTAATGAAAATGACCAAATTCTAGCAGCTGCTTTGATAGGTTTCAGTAACTGATGAAAGGAAGTGTCTTTAAATTATGTAAAGATGAAAGAAACGGAGCATATCTTTAATAGTTAAATATTTAATTGCCTTGGTGAGAAAGATTTAAAAAAAAAAAACTCTGTCCTATATGGAGTATATATTTTAACCTTTTCTTCTGGTGTGGTAATTTTAAGCAAATTGTTACATTTGTTTGTTGTATTATAAAACGAAACACAAAGTTAGAGACAACATCATTACATATTTTATTTTAAACGATTAAAAACCACTTTTTGCACAAAACTCTGAACAATTTAAAGTTTCTTTGAAGTCATTTCATTTCATAAGCATTTCTAAATGATTTCAGCAAAAACTATGTAAAGATATACTATTGGGGATTACTTTCTGAATGATAGTGTGAGAAACTCCATAGATCCCACAATCAATGAAATCAAACATGTATACCTGTGGCAGATTCATTTTGATATTTGGCAAAACTAATACAATTATGTAAAGTTTAAAAATAAAATAAAATTAAAAAAAAACTGATGGAAACTATTAAAACAAAACAAATCCCTTAAAAAGTATATTTTAAGCTTTTGAGATTATCTTAAGAAGATGCACAAAGGAAGACATGATTACTCAACACAAATAGAATAAAATTTGATAAGAACAATGAGAGTCTGTGGCTCTTAGTCTATATAGTTCAATTCTTGCTTCAGGACCAGCATGAATGAAACCTCACTCAGGTTGAATGGGGTAAGAAAATGGGGCTTTTTAATCCCTGCCTCAGCTCCTATTCAAGAGCTACAGTATCCCAGTGGACAGGGGAGTGGCCACCCTGATTTATTATAACCCCAACACTATATTTCTGAGGCAAAGTGCTGGGGATTTCCTTCTTTTACCCAGCTCCCATTTGAAGGACTGAGGCTTTAACCTAAAGTGTGGCAAATTAAAAATATCAGGGCCCCAATTTTAACTGCCTCAGCTCATTTACATGATGGCAGTTCAATGTGAAAAGAGACAAGTCAAGAAGACCAAAAGGTACAAACAAACAAGCAAACAACAACACCAACAAAAAGCCCTAGAAAGAGGGGGAGATTAGTATATATTTGATTATTATCTAACTTGTCCAGTTTTCAACAAAAAATATTATGAGACTTGCAAAGATAAGGGAAAGTGAATATGCACAAAGAAAAGCAGGCAAAAGAAACTCTGAGAGGGCTGCCATATAGGACTTGAAAGCAGTTATTATCAGATCAGATCAGTCGCTCAGTCATGTCCGACTCTTTGCAACCCCATGAATCGCAGCACGCCAGGCCTCCCTGTCCATCACCAACTCCCGGAGATCACTGAGACTCACGTCCATCAAGTCAGTGATGCCATCCAGCCATCTCATCCTCTGTCGTCCCCTTCTCCTCCTGACCCCAATCCCTCCCAGCATCAGTCTTTTCCAATGAGTCAACTCTTCGCATGAGGTGGCCAAAGTACTGGAGTTTCAGCTTTAGCATCATTCCTTCCAAAGAAATCCCAGGGCTGATCTCCTTCGGAATGGACTGGTTGGATCTCCTTGCAGTCCAAGGGACTCTCAAGAGTCTTCTCCAACACCACAGTTCAAAAGTATCAATTCTTCGGCGCTCAGCTTTCTTCACAGTCCAACTCTCACATCCATACATGACCACAGGAAAAACCATAGCCTATAAATATGTTCAAAGAACTAAAGGAAGTCATGAATAAAGAAGTAGATGAAGTTATGGTAACAATATAATACCTAATATTGAATATCAATAAAGGAAAGTCATTTTAAAATAAAAGTTGTGATGTTTAACAGTACAACAAATGAAAAATTACTAGAAGGTGTCAAAAGCAGATTTGAAAGAGAAAAAAGAGTATAAATTTGATGATTGATTGTTAATGATTATGCAATCTGAATAACAAATAGGCAAAAAAAGACAAAAATGAATAGACCTTCACAGTAATGAAGGACATTGTTAATTACACCAAGTGAATAAAGTGAGTACCAGAAGGAGAAAAAATATTTTTAAAATTGCAGAATACTTCTTAAACTGGATGAATGACATTAATCTAATCTTTCAAGAAGCTTAAGTAATCTAAAAGTTAGATAAATGCAAAGAGATCCACAGCCAACATATTAAAAATTATCAAAGACAAAGAGAGAAAAAGAGGAAGAGCAAAAGAAACGTGACTCATCAGATACAATGTAACACTAATAAGATAAACAGGTGACTTCTTGTCAGAAACAAATGAGGCCTGAAAACAGTGGGATGACATATTTAAAGTGCCGAAAGGAGAAAAGGAACACCAAAGAGCTGTCAACCAAGAATCTTATATCTAGCAATATATCTTTCACAAAAGAAGATAAAAAGGTAAAGGCATTCACAAACAAAAAGACTACTGCTGGCAGAAATAAGTTCTTCCAATAAAAATAAGTGAATCAAGATAGAAATCTGAAAAAACAGTGTAATCATGAAGAAAAATATGTAATTGTAAAAGATAATACAAATGCATGTTTTCTTCTAACTTCTGTTATCCAAGGCAAAAATCAATTTTATAAACAATATCAATACAGTTGAATTTTTCATTTTTTAACATATAGAGACATAATATCTTGGAATAAAAGAGGCACAAAGGAGACAGGTGAGAGGAAAACAAAGAGTATGTAATTAATATTAGATAGTAACTCAAATCACACAGTATCAAATGTTGAGAAATAGAAATGGTAAACAAGAAAATTAACATGCATGTCAAATTCTATAAAATACATACCCTCGATTTCTTCTTTCACTTTAGCTAAAACATAGAAAATTATATGAAGTAATAATTATAGCAAAGTACTGGTGGACTTGTATTATATTCAGATATTTTAAAATGCTCATTAAAATAACACAGAATATAGCAATATAAGTAATATTTATCTACTAAAATACAGTTAGTATACATTTGAAGTGGATTATAGTGAAGTTAAGAGATTTGTTGGGACCTAGAACAATGATTTAAAAAAATAACTTAGAAATATAGTGAACAAATTTAAAAGAAATAAAATGTTAAGGTAGAAATTACTCATGCAAAAGAAAGCAGTGAAGTGAGTAGAAGATTAAAAGACATGAAGTATACAGAAAATCAAAAGTAAATTGACAGATATAAATTCAAATATATTAATGATGACATGCAATCTGATAAAAGAATTTGAATGAATGATGGAATTATTGTCAGAATCTTCTTTAGGTAATACTGATATGTTCTCTACTGGTGATATGTCTTAAATTCAAAGAAACAAATAGTTTGAAAGAAAAAGGATGGAAAATATGTATCATGTAATAGTAACCATAATAAAGCTGAAGTAGCTATATCGATATTAGACCAAAAAAGATTTGGAACAAAAATTTTTCTAGAGGTAAAGAAACATAATGGTAAAAGAGTAAATACATAAAACGTTACAGCAATTTTTGCCAACAAAATTGGCAATTGAAAAGTAACATTTGGGAAAATGAGGCAAAAAGTGACGCCAAAGTAGAGATCAAAACAATACAGAAAACCAATGAGAACTCACAGACGTGTCTAAAATATGTTATTTGACAACAGTAGATATTTATTCTCTGCGATAGTTAATATTGTTTGGAAAAGACCATATTCTAGGGTATAAAATAAGCTTCAGTACATTTAGAAGGAGTGAAACCCTTTAAGAATTGTATCTGTTCATAATGGAAAGAAATAAAAGTCAGTATCAGAAGGAAATTTCAGAATTTCACAAGTAACTGAAAACTCACAGAAACTGATAAATAAATAGTGAGTCAAAAAAGAAATCATGATGAACCTAGAAAATATTTTCAAATGAATAAAAATGAAAATATAACACATAAAAACTTAAGGGATACAACTAAATCGGTGTCCAGAGAGAAATTACAGTTTTAAATGTTCATATTATAAAAAGAAAGATGGTGATTATAGTTAATAATACTGTATTAAATTCTAAAGGAGATCAGCCCTGGGTGTTCTTTGGAAGGAATGATGCTAAAGCTGAAACTCCAGTACTTTGGCCACCTCATGCGAAGAGTTGACTCATTGGAAAAGACTCTGATGCTGGGAGAGATTGGGGGCAGGAGGAGAAGGGGATGACAGAGGATGAGATGGCTGGATGGCATCACTGACTTGATGGACGTGAGTTTGAGTGAACTCTGGGAGATGGTGATGGACAGGGAGGCCTGGCGAGCTGCGATTCATGGGGTCACAAAGAGTGGGACACGACTGAGCGACTGAACTAAACTGAACTGAAATACTTGAACTTTGCTGAGAAGTTAAGGCTTAAGCATTCTCAACACACACAAATGACAACTAGGTTTGCTGATGGGTGTGTTAATTAACCCGACTGCAGTGATCTTTACATAATGTAAGCATACACCATATCATCACTTTGTATACTTGTGCTGTACTCAGTCAATTGTCATGTCCGACTCTTTGAGACCCCATGGAGTGTAGCCCGCCAGCCAGGCTCCTCTATCCATGTGATTCTCCAGACAAGAATACCATTTTCTCCTCCAGAGGATCTTTCCCACCCAGGGATGGAACCAGCCTCTCCTACCTCTCCTACAATGAAAGCAGATTTTTATCGCTGAGCCATCCGGGAAGTCCCACTTTGAACACTAAACATAGACAATTTTTTCAATTTACTTCAGTAAAGCTGGTGGGTGGGGAAGATTTCAAATCAATAACCAATCTTCCACTAGAAACAACTAGAAACAGCAGAGCAAAATAAACTCAAGGCAGGCAGAGGAACAAAGTAATAAATAGAAGAGTAGAAATTTAAATAATAGAAAACAAAGCCAATAAAATCAAGAGTTGGTTCCATGAAAAAAACAGGAGAAAAATGATAAAATTAAAGTTATTTAGATTAAAAAAAGCAAGAAGATTCAAATTATTGCAATCATACAAGACCATTTATATGAAATATCCTCAAAAGGTAAACTATTATTGAATATACGAAGCTGATTATGTTGTGTGTATGTATATATATATATATATTTATATATATATATATAAACTATGTATATATATTTATAGATATAGACCAAAGACTGAATGACTAACACTACACTAATTAAACATAACAAATATATGCATAAATATATACACATATGTGTATATATATATATGGATACAAAAATGTTTTTAATGGGAAATTGTGTTAGATTGTGAAATTCCATTTATAAAACAGACTAAATAAACTGAGTCTTATTTTTATAAAAATATTTTTACTTTCAGTCATTAAATTTTTTTAAAAATCACTATTTTCATTAATTTTATGTTTCAGTCATTAAAAATCAACCACTTTTTAGTCTCTTTCAGAGATATAAATACTTTTCCTAAGAACAGAAACAAGCCTTTGTAACCCAGAGAAAGATATTCCTATGTTATTCTTCATGAAGTCAAATCATGTTTGTTGAAGATCTTTGTTCATTTTAGGCAGCACTAAAAACCCTATTCTCTTCACATTAAGTAACAACATTGGGTGTGCTAAGGTACTTAGCAAATTAGGAAAACCTTTTATCTACAATGTTATTTTATGAGTCACAGACTCCATCACTCTCTCGTAATGACAGAAAATCATTGAAACAAAAATGCTTACTATCCTGCAATAGTGATAGAAAGCACATTTTCCCTGAACCAATACATCTATTATCTTCTAACCTTAGGAATGTAAGTGAAGTGGCTCAGTCGTGTCTGACTCTTTGCGACCCCATGGACTGTAGCCCACCAGGCTCCTCCATCCATGGAATTTTCTAGGCAAGAGTACTGGAGTGGGTTGCCATTTCCTTCTCCAGGGGATCTTCCCAACCCAGGGATCGAACCCAAGTCTCCCGCATTGCGGGAAGACACTTTACTGTCTGAGCCACCAGGGAATCCCTAAGGGATGTAAAAGAGAGATAAATTGAGACTACGAGATTCCTTAGCCTAAATTATTGGTTTAATATTTTCCATTGGCATAATTTCAAACAAGCAAAAAGACAAAAATGGGATTTTAACTTTGTTATTCAAAATTCTAGTATGGTTTTTCAAAATTTCCCTTACAAGACCAAATAAAAACATATGTGATATAGTACATGCCACATGCTAGACGTATATCATAATCTAAACATGAAAAAGATTTTAAAAATATTTCTTCAACCTGAAGAGAAAATGCAAATGTTTATTCAAAGGTCACTCAGTTCATTTCAGTTCAGTCGCTCAGTTGTGTCCGACTCTTTGTGACCCCATGAATCACAGCACACCAGGCCTCCCTGTCCATCACCAACTCCTGGAGTTCACTCAGACTCATGCCCATCGAGTTGGTGATGCCATCCAGCATCTCATCCTCTGTTGTCCCCTACTCCTCATGCCCCCAATCCCTCCCAGCATCAGGATCTTTTCCAATGAGTCAGCTCTTCACATGAGGTGGCCAAAGTATTGGAGTTTCAGCTTTAGCATCAGTCCTTCCAATGAACACCCAGGACTGATATCCTTAAGGATGGACTGGTTGGATCTCCTTGCAGTCAAACGGACTCTCAAGAGTCTTCTCCAACATCACAGTTCAAAAGCATCAATTCTTCAGCGCTCAGCTTTCTTCACAGTCCAACATTCACATCCATACATGACCACAGGAAAAACCATAGCCTTGACTAGACAGACATTTGTTGGCAAAGTAATATCTCTGCTTTTTAATACGCTATCTAGGTTGGTCATAACTTTCCTCCCAAGGTCACTAACATTGGTATAATACATGACAATAACAGATGCATAAAAAGGAATTTTGTCTTCAGAGTAAGTTTAATATTTTATAACTAAGGTTTTAAGTTTTGAGTCAGAGCATCACCATCAGTTCAATTCAGTTCAGTCACTCAGTCGTGTCTGACTTTTTGTGACCCCATGGACTACAGCACACCTAGTTTCCCTCCATCACCAACTTGTAGAGCTTACTCAAACTCATGTTCATTGAATCTGTGATGCCATCCAACTATCTCATCTTCTGTTGCTCCCTTCTCCTCCCGACTTTAGTCTTTTCCAGCATCGGGGCCTTTTCTATTGAGTCAGTTCTTCGCATCAGGTGGCTAAAGTATTGGAGTTTCAGCTTCAGCATCAGTCCTTCCAAAACATATTCATTACCAATTTCCTTTAGGATTGACTGGTTGGATCTCCTTTCAGTTCAAGGGACTCTCAAGAGGCTTCTTCAACACCACAGTTCAAAAGCATCAATTCTTTGGCACTCTAAGCTTTCGTTATAGTCCAGCTCTCACATCCATACATGACTACTGGAAAAAATATAGCCTTGACTAGATGGACCTTTGGTGACAAAGTAATGTCTCTGCTTTTTAATATGCTGTCTAGGTTGTTCATAACTTTCCTTCCAAGGAGTAAGCATCTTTTAATTACATGGCTGCAGTTACAAAATCATCTGCAGTGATTTTGGAGCCCCCCAAAATGAAGTCAGTCACTGGTTCCACTGTTTCCCCATCTATTTGCCATGAATTGATGGGACAGGATGCCATTATCTTAGTTTTCTGAATGTTGAGCTTTAAGCCAACTTTTCCACTCTCCTCTTTCACTTTCTTCAAGAGGCACTTTAGTTCTTCTTTACTTTCTGCCGTATGGGTGGTGTGTCTGCACTTCTGAGGTTATTGATATTTCTGCCAACAATCTTGATTCCAGCTTGTGCTTCATCCAGCCCAGCGTTTCTCATGATGTACTCTGCATATAAGTTAAATAAGCAGGGTGACAATATACAGACTTGACATACTCCTTTCCCTATTTAGAACCAGTCAGTTGTTCCATGTCCAGTTCTAACTGTTGCTTCCTGACCTGCATACAGATTTCTCAGGAGGCAGGACAGGTGATCTGGTATTCCCATCTCTTGAAGAATTTTCCAGAGTTTGTTGTGATCCACACAGTCAAAGACTTTGGCGTAGTCAATAAAGCAGAAATAGATGTTTTTCTGGAACTCTCTTGCTTTTTCAATGATCCAACGGATGTTGGCAATTTGATCTCTGGTTCCTTTGCCTTTTCTTAATCTAGCTTGAACATCTGAAATTTCATGGTTCATGTACTGTTGAAGCCTGGCTTGGAGAATTTTGAGCACCACCATAGTGTTTTCATAAACCAAGAATAGATTGAATTTGGCTTAGGGTGAAATTCTGCTTTCAATTCAGCTCTTACTGCAATCTGAGAACAAAATCTAGTTTATATTTAACACTTTGGAATGTTATCAATTGGCATATAAATATGTATCTATTTTGCAATAAGAAATTTGTAATAGTTAATGACTAAGAAAATATGTTATGATTAAATATTTGTGATTAACATTAAGAAATTTTTAAATAGCTAAGTAAATAAGAAAATAGACTGCTACTACAGGGCTTCCATGCTGACTCAGACAGTAAAGAAACTGCCTGCAATGCAGGAGACCGGGGTTCAATACATGGGTCAGGAAAAACCCATGGAGAAAGGAATGGCAACCCACTCCACTAAGTATTCTTGCCTGGAGAAGTTCATGGATAGAGGAACATGGAGGGCTACAATCCCTAAGATTGCAAACAGCTGGACACAACTAGGTGACTAACATAATTACTAACAGTATACTCAGCTAATTATCTCTAAAAAAGAAATAGGCTTTTATAGTCTTTCTTCCCTGAAAACAGGAGGCCAGGATTGAGTGCTGGTACTTTGTATGGATCATGATATCAGGAAGCAAGATGGAGGATGCAGGAAGAAGGAGGTAGGTACATGAAAAAATAAATTAAAAGCTGTTATTAAAGCTGCTGCTTTATTAATGGCAGCTCATTTGTCAGGACGTCATTTAAAAATTGTGCCACTCCAAATTGTGTACCTGAGGTGTGGTAGCCAAAGCATTAATCCTACCTCAATTTGTTAGGTATTTTCCACCTCCACTGATGTCAATTGCCTTTTAGTTCAGATAAAGCATATTTAGTGAGTTTTTTGTCATAGTTTCAATTAGAAAGATATGTGACACAGCTATATTGTGGGATACTGTTGGTTGACTCTAAACTGGAAATTGTATAGAAATGAGCACTGAAACTGAGATTGAAGACAGAAATATTGTAGGGTACTGTTGGTTGAATCAATCTGTAAATTGTATAGGAATGCCCACCAGAGCTGAGGGCGAAGTCAGAGGGAACCTCATATGATATCATATAATCACCAAAAGTACCCACTACATTTTTGTTTCTTTGAACTAATAGATATTTATAACATTTAAATGGTAGTTATATTTATTAATGTTTCTATATATTTATCTTTGTACTTTAAACCTACCTTATATGTATATTTATAGTATTTTTTGTAGATAATATAGAGTTGGATCATTTTTTAAAATCCACTTTTTCAATCTCTTTCAATAGCTTAAGTCATACATATTTAAGATAATTATTGATAGGCTATAGCAAAGTTTGTTATTTTGTTTTGTATTTTTTATTATCTCTGGTTTTCATATCTTTTATTCTACATTAATGTGGGCCACTTTAACATTTGAATAATTTCCCTTTTAATATGCTTATTGGTATTTTGCATGTATTGTTTTACAGTGTTTAGTGGTTGCTCCAGAGATTACATTATACATACAAAACTTATCACAGTCTACTGGTGTTCATATTTTACCAGTTTGAAAAAAACTACAAAATTCTTAGCAACTTTGTCTCTTTGATTCTCATATTTATAATTGTCTTTAAATTTTTCCTCTCCATATATTTGAATCCAGCATTTTAATTTTGGTTTCAATGATCAAGCATAACTGAGAAGACATATCAGGAGAAAGAAAGTGGATTGTGTTCAGTCACATTTCACTTTTTACATTATTCTTTCTTCTTTACCGATGCTCTCAACTTTCTTCTTTTATCATTTCCTTTATTTTCACAGAACTTGCTTTTGGCCACTATTTTTGGGTAGGTCGATTGTTGACAAATTCTTAGGTTTTTTTCATGTGTGAATGTAATGAGTTTCTCTTCATTCCTGATGGGTATTTTCACTGGGTATAAAATTATCATGTCCTTTTCTCCAGCTGTTTAAAATATTTTCCACTTCCCTTTGGCTTCCACTGTGTTGGATCAGAAATTGACTGTTATTCAAATTGTTCACCCGACCACCACTAAAGTTCCATTTCTATCTGTATGCTTTCAATATTTTTTGTCTGTTTAATTTTCAGAAGTTTGATTATGATCTAGATAGGTGTAGATTTAAATATATCCTATATGTGATTGGTTCAGTTATTTGGGTCTGTAGGGTTATGGCTTGTGTCAAAGTTAGGGAGAGGAATCAGTCATTATTCCAGGACTTGGCAGCAAAACTATTTTTATCCTCTGTCCTCAGGACTCTAAAAACAATGACATTAGATTTTGGGGTTATAGTCCAACAGGTTCCAGGACCCTGCCCATATTTTCTTCACATTCTTTTATCTATGGTGTTCATATTTTAGTTCTGTTTGTCTTCAAGTACATTGATTTTTTTCTCTGTTTCCACCATTGGTTGTTGAGATCATTTGTTGAGATTTTATGTTATTATAATTATTTTTTTTATTTTAAAATTCCCATTCAGTTCTTCAGTGGGTTTACTCCAGACATAACATGAAGGATCCTTGTGGGTTTAAAATGGTCTTTATATTAATGTTGAATTTTAGGTTTTTTTTTTTTTTTTTTTTAACCTTTACATAATTGTATTAGTTTTGCCAAATATCAAAATGAATCCGCCACAGGTAAAGATGTAATTACTGAGCAAAACTAGGTAGAAGGTTTATGGGAGCTCTCTGTATGTTTTTAAATTGTATGTGCATCTACAGCCATCTCAAAAATAAAAATGATAATAAAAAATAAGTAAAAGAGAAAAAAAACTGCCCTTACTCTAAAAATTTAAACATCAGATCAGATCAGTCGCTCAGTCGTGTCCTACTCTTTGCGACCCCATGAATCACAGCACGACAGGCCTCCCTGTGCATCACCAACTACCGGAGTTCACTCACACTCACGTCCATTGAGTCCGTGATGCCATCCAGACATCTCATCCTCTGTCGTCCCCTTCTCCTCCTGCCCCCAATCCCTCCCAGCATCAGAGTCTTTTCCAATGAGTCAACTCTTCGCACGAGGTGGCCAAAGTACTGGAGTTTCAGCTTTAGCATCATTCCTTCCAAAGAAATCCCAGGGCTGATCTCCTTCAGAATGGACTGGCTGGATCTCCTTGCAGTCCAAGGGACTCTCAAGAGTCTTCTCCAAAACCACAGTTCAAAAGCATCAATTCTTTGGTGCTCAGCCTTCTTCACAGTCCAACTCTCATCCATACATGACCACAGGAAAAACTATAGCCTTGACTAGACGAACCTTTGTTGGCAAAGTAATGTCTCTGCTTTTGAATATGCTATCTAGGTTGGTCATAACTTTCCTTCCAAGGAGTAAGCATCTTTTAATTTCATGGCTGCAGTCACTATCTGCAGTGATTTTGGAGCCCCCAAAAATAAAGTCTGACACTGTTTCCACTGTTTCCCCATCTATTTCCCATGAAGTGGTGGGACCGCATGCCATGATCTTTGTTTTCTGAATGTTGAGCTTTAAGCCAACTTTTTCACTCTTCACTTTCACTTTCATCAAGAGGCTTTTTAGTTCCTCTTCATTTCCTGCCATAAGGGTGGTGTCATCTGCATATCTGAGGTTATTGGTCTGCATATCTGAGGTTACTGATATTTCTCCCTGCAATCTTTATTCCAGCTTGTGTTTCTTCCAGTCCAGCGTTTCTCATGATGTACTCTGCATAGAAGTTAAATAAACAGGGTGACAATATACAGCCTTGATGAACTCCTTTTCCTATTTGGAACCAGTCTGTTGTTCCATGTCCAGTTCTAACTGTTGCTTCCTGACCTGCATACAAATTTCTCAAGAGGCAGATCAGATGGTCTGGTATTCCCATCTCTTGAAGAGTTTTCCACAGTTTATTGTGATCCACACAGTCAAAGGCTTTGGCATAGTCAATAAAGCAGAAATAGATGCTTTTCTGGAATGGTTTTGCTTTTTCCATGATCCAGCGGATGTTGGCAATTTGTTTCCTCTGCCTTTTCTAAAACCAGCTTGAACATCAGGAAGTTCACGGTTCACATATTGCTGAAGCCTGGCTGGGAGAATTTTGAGCATTACTTTACTAGCGTGTGAGATGAGTGCAATTGTGCGGTAGTTTGAGCATTCTTTGGCATTGCCTTTCTTTAGGATTGGAATGAAAACTGACCTTTTCCAGTCCTGTGGCCACTGCTGAGTTTTCCAAATTAGCTTTCCAAATTTCCAATATTAGGCATATTGAGTGCAGCACTTTCACAGCATCATCTTTCAGGATTTGGAATAGCTGCACTGGAATTCCATCACCTCCACTAGCTTTGTTCGTAGTGATGCTTTCTAAGGCCCACTTGACTTCACATTCCAGGATGTCTGGCTCTAGGTCAGTGATCACACCATTGTGATTATCTGGGTCATGAAGATCTTTTTTGTACAGTTCTTCTGTGTAGTCTTGCCATGTCTTCTTAATATCTTCTGCTTCTATTAGGTCCATACCATTTCTGTCCTTTATCAAGCTCATCTTTGTATGAAATGTTCCTTTGGATCTCTGACTTTCTTAAAGAGATCTCTAGTCTTTCCCATTCTGTTGTTTTCCTCTATTTCTTTGCATTGATCACTGAAGAAGGCTTTCTTATCTCTTCTTGCTCTTCTTTGGAACTCTGCATTCAGATGTTTACATCTTTCCTTTTCTCCTTTACCTTTCGCTTCTCTTCTTTTCACAGCTATTTGTAAGGCCTCCCCAGACAGCCATTTTGCTATTTTGCATTTCTTTTCTATGGGAATGGTCTTGATCCCTGTCTCCTGTACAATGTCACGAACCTCATTCCATAGTTCATCAGGCACTCTATCAGATCTAGGCCCTTAAGTCTATTTCTCACTTCCACTGTATAATCATAAGGGATTTGATTTAGGTCATACCTGAATGGTCTAGTGGTTTTCCCCACTTTCTTCAATTTCAGTCTGAATTTGGCAATAAGGAGTTCATGATCTGAGCCACAGTCAGCTCCTGGTCTTGTTTTTGTTGACTGTATAGAGGTTCTCCATCTTTGGCTGCAAAAAATATAATCAATCTGATTTCGGTGTTGACCATCTGGTGATTTAAACATAACAATACTCAAAAATAGATTTTACACTTTCATGAAGCTGATTAGTATTTGTTCTAATTAGTAATACCACATTACATTTAACACAGAATTTAATAACTTTTGCAAATAAATCGTTTATTGCATCTCATGTAGTTTTGGGTCCATGGTAAGTGTTCAGCTTCAAATATCTTACTGGGACTCTTTCATGAATTTGTAATCAGATGATAGCTGGGACCACAGTCATTTGAAAACCTGAATGGAGATTGGAGGTTCACTCACATAGTTGGCAAACTGGTATTGATTGTTAACTAAGGACATTCGTTTTTCTCTATTTGTACCTCTCCTTTGTTATTTTTATGTTTTTATTTGTTTTAATTGCATGGTAGTAAACTTTCTTCAGAGCAAGTCATCTAAGAGAACAGCTTGGAAATGAGGAAGCCTGTTATGACATGGGGCGGCGGCCGAGAGGACCAACCCCATGCTCAAGGAGCGGTGGCTGTGCAGGCGCAGGAGGACCTAGAGGAGCTATCCCACATTGAAGGTCAGGAAGGGTGGCAGTGAGGAGATACCCTTTGTCCAAGGTAAGGAGCAGCTTTGCGGGAGCAGCCGTGAAGAGATACCTCATGCCCAAGGTAAGAGAAACCCAAGTAAGACGGTAGGTGCTGCAAGAGGACATCAGAGTGCAAACACACTGAAACCATACTCACAGAAAACTAGTCAATCTAATCACACTAGGACCACAGCCTTGTCTAACTCAAAGAAACTAAGCCATACTGGTGGGGCAACCCAAAATGGGCAGGTCATGGTGGAGAGATCTGACAGAATGTGGTCCACTGGAGAAGGGAATGGCAAACCACATCAGTATTCTTGCCTTGAGAACCCCATGAACAGTATGAAAAGGCAAAATGATAGGATACTGAAAGAGGAACTCCCCAGGTCAGTAAGGGCCCAATATGCTACTGGAGATCAGTGGAGAAACAACTCCAGAAAGAAGGAAGGGATGGAGCCAAAGCAAAAAGAATACCCAGCTGTGGATGTGACTGGTGATAGAAGCAAGGTCCGATGCTGTAAAGAGCAATATTTCATAGGAACCTGGAATGTCAGGTCCATGAATCAAGGCAAATTGGAAGTGGTCAAACAAGAGATGGCAAGAGTGAATGTTGACATTCTAGGAATCAGCAAACTCAAATGGCCTGGAATGGGTGAATTTAACTCAGATGACCATTATATCTACTACTGCAGGCAGGAATCCCTCAGAAGAAATGGAGTAGCCATCATGGTCAACCAAAGAGTCTGAAATGCAGTACTTGGATGCAATCTCAAAAACGACAGAATGATCTCTGTTTGTTTCCAAGGCAAACCATTCAATATCACAGTAATCCAAGTCTATGCCCCAACCAGTAATGCTGAAGAAGCTGAAGTTGAACAGTTCTATGAAGACCTACAAGACCTTTTAGAACTAACACCCAAAAAAGATGTCCTTTTCATTATAGGGGACTGGAATGCAAAAGTAGGACGTCAAGAAACACCTGGAGTAACAGGCAAATTTGGCCTTGGAATACGGAATAAAGCAGGGCAAAGACTAAGAGAGTTTTGCCAAGAAAATGCACTGGTCATAGCAAACACCCTCTTCCAACAACACAAGAGAAGACTCTACGCATGGACATCACCAGATGGTCAACACCGAAATCAGATTGATTATATTCTTTGCAGCCAAAGATGGAGAGGCTCTATACAGTCAACAAAAACAAGACCAGGAGCTGACTGTGGCTCAGATCATGAACTCCTTATTGCCAAATTCAGACTTAAATTGAAGAAAGTAGGGAAAACCACTAGACCATTCAGGTATGACCTAAATCAAATCCTTTATGATTATACAATGGAAGTGAGAAATAGATTTAAGGGACTAGATCTGATAGATAGAGTGCCTGATGAACTATGGAATGAGGTTCGTGACATTGTACAGGAGACAGGGATCAAAAGAAATGCAAAAAAGCAAAACAGCTGTCTGGGGAGGCCTTACAAATAGCTGTGAAAAGAAGGGAAGCAAAAAGCAACGGAGAAAAGGAAAGACATAAGCATCTGAATGCAGAGATCCAAAGAATGGCAAGAACTGATAAGAAAGCCTTTTTCAGCGATCAATGCAAAGAAATAGAGGAAAACAACAGAATGGGAAAGACTAGAGATCTCTTCAAGAAAATTAGAGATACCAAGGGGACAGTTCATGCAAAGATGGGCTCAAAAAAGGACAAATGGTATAGACCTAACAGAAGCAGAAGATATTAAGAAGAGGTGGCAAGAATACACAGAAGAACTGTACAAAAAAGACCTTCATGACCCAGATCATCGTGATGGTATGATAAATCACCTAGAGCCAGATACCCTGGAATGTGAAGTCAAGTGGGCCTTAGAAAGCATCATTACGAACAAAGCTAGTAGAGGTGATGGAATTCCAATTGAGCTATTTCAAATTCTGAAAGATAATGCTGTGAAAGTGCTGCACTCAATATGCCAGCAAATTTGGAAAACTCAGCAGTGGCCACAGGGCTGGAAAAGTTGTTTTCATTCCAATCCCAAAGAAAGGCAATGCCAAAGAATGCTCAAACTACCACACAATTGCACTCATCTCACATGCTAGTAAAGTAATGCTCAAAATTCTCCCAGCCAGGCTTCAGCAATATGTGAACCGTGAACTTCCTGATGTTCAAGCTGGTTTTCGAAAAGGCAGAGGAACCAGAGATCAAATTGCCAACATCCTCTGGATCATGGAAAAAGCAAGAGAGTTCCAGAGAAGCATCTATTTCTGCTTTATTGGCTATATCAAAGCCTTTGACTGCATGTATCAGAATAAACTGGAAAATTCTGAAAGAAATGGGAATACCAGACCATCTGACCTGCCTCTTGAGAAATCTGTATGCAAGTCAGGAAGCAACAGTTAAAACCGGACATGGAACAACAGACTGCTTCCAAATAGGAAAAGGAGTACATCAAGGCTGTATATTGTCACCCTGCTTATTTAACTTAATGCAGAGTACATCATGAGAAACGCTGGACTGGAAGAAACACAAGCTGGAATCAAGATTGCAGGGAGAAATATCAATAACCTCAGATACGCAGATGACACCATTCTTATGGCAGAAAGTGAAGAAGAACTAAAAAGCCTCCTGATGAAAGTGAAAGTGGAGAGTGAAAAAGTTGGCTTAAAGCTCAACATTCAGAAAACAAAGATCATGGCTTCTGATCCCAGCACTTCATGGGAAATAGATGGGGAAACAGTGGATACAGTGTCAGACTTTATTTTTCTGGGCTCTAAAATCACTGCATATAGTGACTGCAGCCATGAAATTAAAAGATGCTTACTCCTTGGAAGGAAAGTTATGACCAACCTAGATAGCATATTGAAAAGCAGAGACATTACTTTTCCAACAAAGGTCTGTCTTGTCAAGGCTATGGTTTTACCAGTGGTCAAGTATGGATGAGAGTGTTGTACTGTGAAGAAGGCTGAGCACCGAAGAATTGATGCTTTTGAACTGTGGTGTTGGAGAAGACTCTTGAGAGTCCCTTGGACTGCAAGGAGATCCAACCAGTCCATTCTAAAGGAAATCATCCTGGGTGTTCTTTGGAAGCAATGATGCTAAAGCTGAAACTCCAGGACTTTGGCCACCTCATGCGAAGAGTTGACTCACTGGAAAAGACTCTGATGCTGGGAGGGATTGGGGGCAGGAGGATAAGGGGACGACAGAGGATGAGAGGGCTGGATGGTATCACTGACTTGATGGAGCTGACTTTGAGTGGACTCCTGGAGATGGTGATGGAGAGGGAGGCCTGGCATGGTGCAATTCATGGGGTTGCAAAGAGTCGGACACAACTGAGCGACTGAACTGAACTGAACCTCTCTACCGTGTAAACAGTGTCAGACTTTATTTTTGGTGGCTCCAAAATCACTGCAGACGGTGATTGCAGCCATGAAAGTAAAAGACACTTACTCCTTGGAAGGCAAGTTTTGACCTTCCTAGAAAGCATATTCAAAATCAGAGACATTACTTTGCCAGCAAAGGTCCATCTAGTGAAGGCTATGGTTTTTCCAGTGGTCATGTATGGATGTGAGAGTTGGACTGTGAAGAAAGCTAATGCCGAAGAATTGATGGTTTTGAACTGTGGTGTTGGAGAAGACTCTTGAGAGTCCCTTGGACTGCAAGGAGATACAACCAGTTCATCCTAAAGGAGATCAGTCCTGGGTGTTCATTGAAAGGATTGATGCTTAAGCTGAAACTCCAATACTTTGTCCACCTCATGCAAAGGGTTGAATCATTGGAAAAAACCCTGATACTAGGCAGGATTGGGGGCAGGAGGAGAAGGGGATGACAGAGGATGAGATGGCTGGATAGTATCACCAACTCGATGGACATGAGTTTGAGTGAACTCCAGGAATTTGTGATGGACAGGGAGGCCAGGTGTGCTCTGATTCATGGGGTCGCAAAGAGTCGGACACAGCTGAGCAACTGAACTGAACCTTTCTACAGGCTGAGTAACATTTTTAAGGGAAAAAATAAATTTATTTACTTGTTAAAATTACTAATTATGTGCAAGTGTGCCAAACTGTTAATTGACGATAGCGTACCCATGCTGCTGTTGCTAAGTTGCCTCAGTTTTGTCCGACTCTGTGCGACCCCATGGACTGCAGCCCACCAGGCTCCTCCATCCATAGCGTTTTCCAGGCAAGAGTACTGAAGTGGGGTGCCATTGCCTTCTCCAACAGTACCCATACTATATCATTATTGACCCCATCTAAAATTTTATGCTGCTTATTAGAGAGTAAAGGGACATAATTTCCCTGAAATTACCATATATTCTTATTACAAATTTAAAAAGTAAATATAAGCTTTGTTTTATCAGAAAATTTGGTCCTTGATGTACAAAAATTCTTCTGGGATATGGTTATGAATCAGTAGTTCCGATCTTTAGGCAGTGTCCAGTTTATTAAAATATTTATTTAAAATAAGTGTGGCCAAATGTTATAAGAGCACCTTGTTTAGAATTCTGAAAAATAGATGTAAGACAGTGTCGCTGATAAAACACAAATATTATTTATTACTTAAGTATATAGAAATGTGTATCCAAAGTTACAGGTGCACATATATAGCACATTTAAATAGTAATTACTGTAGCAAAGAATCATTATTATGTAACTGTTGTGTGAAGAAGATTTCACTAAGTTCCTTCTTTAGCCATAACCTATGTAGAGTCTCCTCTAGGGAGGATCAGCTTCTGTTCTGAAAGCTTAATTGTTAATTATCATATACAATCCTCTGTAATAATGCTAATTAGTTTCTAAGTGGCTGTACAACTATTCTCAGAGCTATCATCTTTCCAGTTGACAAGAAATATTGTGATATTTTAATGTTCTATGAGTGCAATACGGTAGAAGACATAGTGAAGACAAAAACTGTTGAACGGCAATTGGCAATTCTGAACCAGTCTCTCACCTACTGTTCCATTAAAATCCTCAATGTTATTTGATGAAGACTATAATAAGAAATTTGGAAATGGCTCCATAGAAAACCATTCAGTACTCTACGAAAATTTTGTGTTGTTACACTTGATTTTTTAAACTGCTTTCTTTTCATAGTATTAGGAAGAGTTGCATTTATTTTTTAACAAGCTTATTTAGAAAAAAACAGCCTATATATTTTCATATTCTAATGTGCTTAACTACTTTCCCATTAAAACATTATGCATAAAATTATATTTTGTAATTAATATTAGATTAGATAACAGACATCATTTAAAAGCAAATAATATAATCAATTAAAGTGATATAATTTTCAGACTTTACATATTATTAGCAGTTTTATGCATTTAATAGATATAATTCATAAACATGATTATGGTGATGATAAGGAACTGAATGTCTAAATGCCAGATTCTACAGTAAGGATTAAACTGAAATCTAATTTATTTTGCCTTTGTTGATAGCCTTTTCCATCTAACATTACATTTTTCAATGTATTGTAATGTGCATGGTATTTATTATTAATATATGTGTGTAAGTAAACGTCGCTCAGTCGTGTCTGACTCTGCAACCCTATGAACTTATCCAGGTCAGAAAACTGGAGAGGGTAGCCTTTCCTGTCTCCAAGGATCTTCCTAATCCAGGTCTCCCACACTGCAGGTGGATTCTGTACCAGCTGAGCCACCAGGGAAGCCCAAGAATAATGGAGTGAATAGCTTTTCTCTTCTCCATAGGATCTTCCTGACCCAGATATGGAACCGGGGTCTCCTGCACTGCAGGCGGATTCTTTACCAACTGACCTATCAGGGAAGCCCCAATATGTGTCAGTATATTTATATCTATATAATCTTTTTTTTTATTTTATTTTTTAAACTTTACATAATTGTATTAGTTTTGCAAGTCATAAATTTCAATATTTGTTTGGTATATTCACACATGTAATATCCAATCTGAATTTTAATAGTTTATATTAAGACAGAAATAAAAAGCCTTGATCATCAGAATAATACCTGTGTGTATGTGTTAGTTGCTTAGTCTTGTCTGACTCTGCAACCCCATAGACTGTAGCCCACCAGGCCCCTCCGTTCATGGGAATCTCCAGCCAAGAGTACTGGAGTGGGTTGCCATTTCCTTCTCCAGAATAATACTTAGATACTCCTAAACTGCTAAATGGACTACAGATTGCAAAATTACAGGTTTTTCTTTAAATGATGAAAGATATGATTTATTTTATTTCCAAATTAATTGCTTTTAAAATATTCACCAAATAAATGTATGTATCTTGAATTATTTTTAACAATAATCTAATAGTTTTCTGATTTTATATGTATGACGTCTAGCTTCTATTTTCCATTTATTTTGTTAAATATAGAACTATTGGTTTATGTGAAAGATAAATCAAGCTTTTCTTACAAAATTTCTATAAATGAATAACATTTTTATTGTGTTATGTGCATACTTCAAAATAACAAAGAATCTGTTAGCAAACATGATATTTTAACATACAATATAGCATGTTTGTATATACAAGTGTGTATACACTGTAAAATCCTACTATAGATTCCCATAACCCTGGGAAGTTCTCTAATGCCCCATTGAAATTTTCTTTTGCCATCCTCCAGCCTAGGGCATCCATTGATCTTCTAACTATCACAATATTTCTATCATTTCTAGAATTTAATGTAGACTTTATGGTATGTAATCTCTTTTGTCTAGTTTTTCATTTTACATAATAAATTTGAGATTTATTCATGCTGAAATTATTGTATCTATTGACTTATTGGTTTTTATTACTTTTGGAAGTCTTTTAGCCATGATTTTCCTGTTTAATTTTTTGCCTCCTTCTCTTGCTTCAATTTAAACATATGAGAGCCTGTATGATATTGTCCCACAAGTCACTGAAGTTCAATTTTCTTTTTGTTTTTACTCTTATATCTGTGCTCTATTTTCTGTAATTATTTTCCTTCTGTAATATCTAATCTGATATTCATTTCATCTATTGTATTTTTATTTCAGACACTTTATTTTTCATTTTTTCTAAATTATTCAACAAATGTATATTTACAATATCTGTTATAGTACATTTGAGAATTCCACGGACAGAGGAGCCTGGCAGGCTACATTCCATGGAGTCCCAAAGAATTGGACACAGCTAATTCTAACACTTTCACTTTTCACCCTCTCAATCTTTATCTTTTTAAGCAAATACTTAAAACTAATTGGATAGTGTGCCAATCTTACAATTATGTTCATTATATAGTAGGACAATTACCAACTATTACACAATGGAAGAAGTCCATGAATATGTAACAGTAATGCATTTTATTTAATCTTGCTACCTCCTTTGCAGCTGAATTATTTCATATTACTCATTTTACCATTTTCAGATCAATTATCATTCTTCTTAGAACAAAGATATAATCAACATAAACAATGCATAATTCTCTATTCTTAATGTTGCCTACTAATATAATAATTGCTCAAAGAAGGTGATTCCTTTTTTAAACAAAATATTTTTCTCTAAAAAATACATTTTTAACTAAAATTTTAGACTTCTGATGCAGAGTTTAATTAATCTTACTCTTAATAGCATAGTGATGCCAAAGATTCATAAAAAATCCTTTATGATTTTAATTTTTCATTGAAAACTGATTTCCCACTCATTTTCCTCTCATCGTTCCAGCACTGCTATATAAACATACTCTGATATTTTTGACAGAAACCCTTAAGTGTTCATGAGTCTGCAAAAAATGCACACTTGTGGTTTTGTTTTGTAGTTTTGCTTTCACATAATTGAAATTGTGCTATGAAATTTAAACATGTTTCCATGTTTTTGTAGGGAAGTAACTGATATCTTCCTAGATGATTATTTCTTACTGATGGTCACTAAGTTATGACTTTGCTTACATGAATAACATGGACATCTCCATAATAACTTCATACATATTTATACTAAGTTTGGCTCATCAGGACAAAAGGCGTATCCGTATTTGATGTAAATATTGCAAAATTCCCTTTAAGAAACTGTAATCAAAAATCTTCCAGCAAACAAAAGCCCAGGTCCAGACGGCTTCACAGCTGAATTCTACCAAAAATTTAGAGAAGAGCTAACACCTATCCTGCTCAAACTCTTCCAGAAAATTGCAGAGGATAGTAAACTTCCAAACTCATTCTATGAGGCCACCATCACCCTAATACCAAAACCTGACTAAGATCCCACAAAAAAGAAAACTACAGGCCAATATCACTGATGAACATAGATGCAAAAATCCTTAACAAAATTCTAGCAATCAGAATCCAACAACACATTAAAAAGATCATACACCATGACCAAGTGGGCTTTATACCAGGGATGCAAGGATTCTTCAATATCCGCAAATCAATCAATGTAATACACCACATTAACAAATTGAAAAATAAAAACCATATGATTATCTCAATAGATGCAGAGAAAGCCTTTGACAAAATTCAACATCCATTTATGATAAAAACTCTCCAGAAAACAGAGTAGAAGGAACATACCTCAACATAATCAAAGCTATATATGACAAACCCACAGCAAACATTATCCTCAATGGTGAAAAATTGAAAGCATTTCCTCTAAAGTCAGGAACAAGACAAGGGTGCCCACTTTCACCATTACTATTCAACATAGTTTTGGAAGTTTTGGCCACAGCAATCAGAGCAGAAAAAGAAATAAAAGGAATCCAAATTGGAAAAGAAGAAGTAAAGCTCTCACTGTTTGCAGATGACATGATCCTCTACATAGAAAACCCTAAAGACTCCATCAGAAAATTACTAGAACTAATCAATTACTATAGTAAAGTTGCAGGATATAAAATCAACACACAGAAAACACTTGCATTCCTATACACTAATAATGAGAAAACAGAAAGAGAAATTAAGGAAACAATTCCATTCACCATTGCAACGGAAAGAATAAAATACTTAGGAATATATCTACCTAAAGAAACTAAAGACCTATATATAGAAAACTATAAAACACTGGTGAAAGAAATCAAAGAGGACACTAACAGATGGAGAAATATATCATGTTCATGGATTGGAAGAATCAATATAGTGAAAATGAGTATACTACCCAAAGCAATCTATAGATTCAATGCAATCCCTATCAAGCTACCAACAGCATTCTTCACAGAGCTAGAACAAATAATTTCACAATTTGTATAGAAATACAAAAAACCTCGAATAGCCAAAGCGATCTTGAGAAAGAAGAATGGAACTGGAGGAATCAACCTACCTGACTTCAGGCTCTACTACAAAGCCACAGTTATCAAGACAGTATGGTACTGGCACAAAGACAGAAATATAGATCAATGGAACAAAATAGAAAGCCCAGAGATAAATCCACGCACATATGGACACCTTATCTTTGACAAAGGAGGCAAGAATATACAATGGATTAAAGACAATCTCTTTAACAAGTGGTGCTGGGAACTCTGGTCAACCACTTGTAAAAGAATGAAACTAGAACACTTTCTAACACCATACACAAAAATAAACTCAAAATGGATTAAAGATCTCAACGTAAGACCAGAAACTATAAAACTCCTAGAGGAGAACATAGGCAAAACACTCTCTGACATACATCGCAGCAGGATCCTCTATGACCCACCTCCCAGAATATTGGAATTAAAAGCAAAAATAAACAAATGGGACCTAATTAACCTTAAAAGCTTCTGCACATCAAAGGAAACTATTAGCAAGGTGAAAAGACAGCCTTCAGAATGGGAGAAGATAATAGCAAATGAAGCAACTGACAAACAACTAATCTCGAGAATATACAAGCAACTCCTACAGCTCAACTCCAGAAAAATAAATGACCCAATCAAAAAATGGGCCAAAGAACTAAATAGACATTTCTCCAAAGAAGACATACAGATGGCTCACAAACACATGAAAAGATGCTCAACATCACTCATTATCAGAGAAATGCAAATCAAAACCACTATGAGGTACCATTTCACGCCAGTCAGAATGGCTGCGATCCAAAAGTCTACAAGTAATAAATGCTGGAGAGGGTGTGGAGAAAAGGGAACCCTCTTACACTGTTGGTGGGAATGCAAACTAGTACAGCCACTATGGAGAACAGTGTTGAGATTCCTTAAAAAACTGGAAATAGACATGCCTTATGATCCAGCAATCCCACTGCTGGGCATACACACTGAGGAAACCAGAAGGGAAAGAGACACGTGTACCCCAATGTTCATCGCAGCACTGTTTATAATAGCCAGGACATGGAAGCAACCTAGATGTCCATCAGCAGATGAATGGATAAGAAAGCCATGGTACATATACACAATGGAGTATTACTCAGCCATTAAAAAGAATACATTTGAATCAGTTCTAATGAGGTGGATGAAACTGGAGCCTATTATACAGAGTGAAGTAAGCCAGAAAGAAAAACACCGATACAGTATACTAACGCATATATATGGAATTTAGAAAGATGGTAACAATAACCCTGTGTACGAGACAGCAAAAGAGACACTGATATATAGAACAGTCTTATGGACTCTGTGAGAGAGGGAGAGGGTGGGAAGATGTGGGAGAATGGCATTGAAACATGTAAAATATTATGTATGAAACGAGTTGCCAGTCCAGGTTCGATGCACGATACTGGATGCTTGGGGCTGGTGCACTGGGACGACCCAGAGGGATGGCATGGGGAGGGAGGAGGGAGGAGGGTGCAGGATGGGGAACACATGTATACCTGTGGCGGATTCATTTTGATATTTGGCAAAACTAATACAATTATGTAAAGTTAAAAACAAAATAAAATTTAAAAAAAATCTATAAAGATATGAAAAAAAAAAGAATGACTATTTCAACTTACTAACTTTTCAAGACAATGCTCTCTTTACAAAAATACTGTACTTCCAAATTGTCTATATCCAAAACAATTCTTTGATAATCTAGGTGTATGATTATCTTTATTTGGATGGATATAATTTTGTATGTCATCACTAATATAATTTTTATTCTGTATCACAGTGACATGGACTATTTCTTGCAGCCTTTCAGTGTATATTCAGTTTATACACTGGATTATCATTTCCATGGTCAATATTTCATTAAGTACTTCTGCAATACTATTGTTCTTCCTTCTTGTTCCCAAGTGTTAACTATCTTTTTAGATTTTAATTTTTATTTCTTAATTTTAATTCTTCTAGTTTTTCCCACGTGAATACATTTTGATTTGCTTTATATTCTCCATGCCTAGGCTAGTTATATCCTCCTGTAGCTAAAAATCTAAATTATTCCCTACAGTGAGTTCATCACACGAGTGGAGGAGGGGTGTACATTTAAGATTGCTACGTAAACCTCATCATTCCATGTGAGCTCAAGTTATGTCCAAATCATTGTACTATAGACTTTACCCTTGCTTTTAAGTGTAGCTTTCCTTTTCATTATTCCCTATTCCAAGGATTATGTAAAAGAGTGTTCAGAGGTCTGCAGTCCAGTCATCTTCAAGTTCTTGGCTCCTTAAACTAATAATAAAAGTCTATCATCTTCTTAATATTACTCTACCTGTTGGTTCAAAAAGTTTGAAAGGCAGCTATGCCGCCTTTTTGGTATGAGTGGGTCTGGCAGGAATCTAGGATTACAAAGTCTGAACACACGGTGCATAATAATGAAATCATTTCTCATGTTTTGTGTTATTTTAGAGAGTTTGTAGCACCACAAACTAGCATCACAAACATCCCTACTGCCTCAAAAGTATGAATTGATATTTGTGAATACAACCTTGGTCAGGTTTTCAACTTTGACCTCAATATCACGTTATGTTACCTCTAGCTTCAAGCCCTCAGACTCACAACATGAAGGTAAAGGGGAAAACTCTAGACTTTTCTCTCCCAGAATATTCCTACAATTTGATTCCTTAGTTCTCTCCAACCAAAAGCTTCCGTTTCTCACAATAATTGTAACCTAGCTACTGCCTAATTCTTCAGGGTTGTTTTCTTTTCTTTTTTTCGCCATACGTTTCTCATTATTGGGTTTGAATTTTATCAGTGCTGAAATTAAAAAAAATATATTGGAGGGTAACTGCTTAATAATATTCTGTCAGTTTCTGTCATACATAAACATGAGTCAGCCACAGGCATACATAGGTTCCCCTCCTTCCTGAACCTCTCTCCCATCCCTCACCCCTCCCACCCCTCTAGTTTCTCACAGAGCACTGGGCTGAATTGATACAACCACTATGGAGAACTGTATGGAGATTCTTTAAAAAACTAGGAATAGAACTAACATATGACCCAACAATCTCACTACTGGAAATATACACTGAGAAAACCATAGTTGAGAAAGATACATGTGCTCCAATGTTTGCTGCAGCACTTTTTACAATAGCTAGGACATGGAGGCAACTTGGATGTCCATTGACAGAAGAATGGATATAAAATTTTTATTTTATTTTATTTTATTTATTCAACAATTGGAGCCACTAGCTGGTTCTTATTTGTCTTCTTATTCCACTAAACATTTCAATTCTGAGTCAATCAAGAAATAACTAAAAAATTCTGCCTTCAGGCTTCCCTGGAATACAGGAGACCTGGGTTTGTTCCCTGGGTTGGGAAGATCCCATGAAGAATGGAATGACAACCCCTTCCAATTAGCTCATGTTAAGTCACAGTCTAAAAACTACATCAAATGACTTACAGACCACTACATTTCTCATAAATTTTAATCTATTCCACTCAAATTCAGAAACTGAGTTGTGGCATTTGGAGCTGTTATGCAGTGTCAGGTCATGCTTAAATTTTCTCAAAGACAAATTTGTCATATTTTCCTTCTCTCTTGACTAAATGTATAGGACTGAATGTTCTGTCCTGACTTTCAATGTCTCTCTTGTTATCACTTCTTGAAAACAGTAGTTTGCTCAGCAAAAAGCTTTTTCCCTCAAGTTAACAAAACTGATTCTTAGAGAATATTTACATTCTCCACTATGTGAAAGTTTAAAAAAAAATCTGTTTTATGGTTTACTTGATTTAAATTTATTTTTAACTTTTCTCAACATTCTTGTTTTATTTTTAATCAAAGTTTGGATTTCCTTCTGGCTTTCCAGAATTCAATTCTTTGAAAAAGAGAGGTAAGGGAAATGACAGGAGGCTGAAAACTTGTACTGATTTTAAGGCTTTTATTAAAAACACACCATAAAATTTCTACATCTTTGTAAAACAGTAATCAGATGATTCTACCACACTCATGGATGCTCTTCTAAATTAGTTTGGGTTCCTGAATGATACTCATTCCGATCAACTAACCTGCCACCATCCTTCATGATGTCAAGAGCTATTAAACCTGGCCTTAAACCCATCCACTGCAGCAATTTTCATTTCATTCCACTTTAACTTTATATCCCACTGCCACACCAATACATCATAATCAGAAATACACAGTCTCTGAACTCTTAAAATGAAATATTCTACTTGGCATAATATTAATCCTTTCTCATCTAAGACTCCTAAACTCACTCTCGCACTACACTTACTCTTTTAATGCTCTTAGTGAACTATACCATTTATAAAAATCTGTGTAATATAAATGAACAATGTAAACAGTAATAACAAGAGAACTCAAGCACACAAGAAATAGTGTATGTGTGTACACTTGTATGTATCTCTAGTTTTCTATATATACATATATGCATATTTCTTTTATATAAATAAATGTATTTCATACTTTTAATGTATATTGATATATATGTGTAAATAATATATATAAAATGTGTGTATATGAACTCCAAAATATGTATGTGTGTATATTATATACATGCACACACATACATACATTTATGTGTATCTCCAGTGCCTTATCAAATACCCTCCCAGTGACAACTGTTAATTTACACAGTATTTTCTATATTCCAAGCACTATATTAGACCTAAAGAGAAAGAACAGATATCAGTTGAAAAATTGAAGAAATACATTGCCTTTGTTGCTCTCACGTTCAAATATATACCTTTCAGAGTATGGGAAAGCATGCAACAATTATAACTTTGTTTTCTAAATGGTAATAAATACTATGCAGAAAACAAAGCCAACAGTGTCATAAGGGTTGTTGATTGTGAGAACTTGCAACTTTTAAGCGTGTCGTTCAGACAGTCTTCACTAAGCAGGTACAAATGCACTTTCACTCACATTTCATGGCCAAAGCAAAAACTTGGCTACCCCTAACTTCATAATGATCCTCTCCTATGCAAAAAATTGGAAGAGAACTGTACACTGGTGACTAATGATACTTTCACATCAAGTTATTCTTGTTGGAAGGCATGACAATGAATTTAGCACTGCAGAGTAGCTACAGGTATATAGAAAACATAAAATAGCATTAGTACTATGAATTATGCTGTATATAGTAAGAAATGATCAATTAACAAGATTATGAAGAAAATTATTTGCAATATTGGATGCTAGGCACTAGATAAATACAATCTGAAGAGATTCCTTCTCTATAAGAGATTAAAATTTAGATTGACATACTTACAAAGCAAAATCACTTGTAAATGGAACTTTGACCCAACCAAACTTTGATGTTTAAGGATACCATATTCAACTGTCTGTTTACCAGTTTCTCTTATTTAGGAGATTATAAATTTATTTTAGGCACAGAATCTAGCATCATTCCTGAAATGTAGCAAGCAATAAATAATAATTGATAAAGAGAGGAAAAAATTTACATTTGTGAGATCATGAAACTCAGGTTTTAAAGTAGCATCTTTTTCACATTTTATTTTGAAATGATGAAACAAACAAAAGTTATTCATTTTCAGTTATGAGTATGTGTGAGAAGGAGATAATGTCAAAACTATTTTTTTGTCTCTAGACTTCAATTCTGGAAAAATTTTACTTCTTAGGTATGTGTTATGTGAATTCTTAGATGAATTTTTCCAGTAGTAGAGTAGTAATTTTTGTTTGGAATTCAAGCTTTCTTCAGCTATAATCAAACACCTTTCAGTCTTCTGGGGCTAAGGTTTTAAGATAAAGGTATTTGCCACAATTCACTATTAAAAAAAAAAGTGAAGAAAAAATTGAAAATTAAAAACAGAGAATAATTGCCTAGTTTTGACTTGTGAGTGAAAATAGCTCTGACCACTCAGTGACAGAGAATGCAACTGCTGAAACATTAACAATAACAAAGGTAGCCAAGAAAATGACTAGAGTGGACAAGATGCCTTTCCAGTCCATTAGATCACAGCACATCCAGCTAGATTTTTAACATATGTTCTGAGAGTCCTATAAAGTATTAAAATGATCTCTAATTCAATCATAGAGTTTCAGCTAAAGAAACAGCCCAATGTATCGCACCTTTTTCAGCTAATACCAAAGGTCCATTGAAGGAGCAGTGAAAGCACGAGGAAGTCCAGGGCAGCCTGCTTCTCTGGCTCCAGGGCAAGGCTCTCTAGCTTGCCACTGGGTGTCATTGCGATGCAAATGACTGGAAGCCAGGTGTCCTCTGCATCTGAATTGATAGAGAAGGAAACAAAAACAACAAAAAACAAAGCAAGCAGAATCACAGTTTAGAAAACAAATCTTGGCATGTTCAGTGGCATTTTGAGCCTCTAAATAAGACATTTAAATCGATTCATTCAGCAGGATTAAGGAAAAACAACAGAGAATATCAAATTTACCTGCAGGGTTTTATGAGGTGGTAATGGTTGACAAAATTTATAAGAATAAAAAGAATGTTCATCTTCCTCTAATCAAATAGCTTACCATACAGACTTTAGACTTCTTTTTTAAATTAAAAGTTTGAAAAAGTATATTGGTGTGATGCATTTCAAAAAGAAAAAGATACACAAATGAAAATCAGAATATATCGTTATTCCAAAAAAAGCTTAATCACTACATTCTAGACAAAACAGATGATATTATTATAAAATGATACAATTAACCAGAATTAACTATATATTTCAAAAGAACATATAATTATTCATTATTTTTTTTTCCTAAGGATATGGGTTCTGAGCTCTATGATCTATGAGCAAAACAAAACCCCTACTGAAGTGCAATTCCTATATCTTCAACTGTTTGCCAAATGTTCAAAATCATAAAATTAAATTTACAAAAGATCTATTCAAACATTTGCAATGAAAGAGAATATTTATTATAAAAAAATGATGCTGGGTAAGTTCTAAACTCCGCTTCACTCTCTGTATAGATCTTTTTTACTTCCCTTTGTGTCATTGGTATACAGACGTTGTGTTAGATTTCAGGGCTATTCACCAAAGACTTCTGGGCTGTTTCGATAAAGAAGCACATGATTGGACTGTGTTTCTCTGACCTGTTAAAGTTAGGAATGGACCTATGACTTGATTTGGCCAATGGGGTAATTTAAGTGACAGGAGACATTTCTGGCAGAAGTATTAAAAGTCACAATGCTATTTATATTGTTTGTTTCTTCTGCATCTTGAAAGCAAAGACAAAATGAAATGAAAATGATCTGTGTTTTCTAGCAAGGCTAACATTAAGCTAACCAACTCATGTTGGGAAAAGTATAATAAAATTTTGTTTTACTAAGCCGCTGGAAATCCACTATAAAGAAAGCTTTATTGATGAACTGATGCTTTTGAACTGCCGTGTGGGAGAAGACTCTTGAGAGCCCCTTGGACTGCAAGGAGATCAAACCAGTCAATCTTAAAGGAAATCAGCACTGAATAATCATTGGAAGGACTGATGCTGAAGATGCGAAAGAAATGACTAATTCGAAAAGATCTCAACGCTGGGAAAGATTGAAGGCAGGAGGAGAAGGGGATGACAGGATGAGATGATTGGATGGTTTCACCTAGTTCTGGGAGTTGGTGATGGACAAGGAAGCCTGGTGTGCTGCAGTCCATGGGGTTGCAAAGAGTCGGACATGACTGAGTGACTGAACTGAAGCCACTGGACTTTAAAATAGTTTGCTACTTACTACCTTAGCGTAGATGACCCCATTTTGCTATAAATAGAAATAGGCAGTCACAGAGGAGATGCTGCTTTAACAAATAACTGCAATGTGTGGCACATTTCACAAGTCCTGCAGTGAGCAGAAAAAGGGAGAACTCTTATTGCAGTACGGGGAAAATAATGATTCAGGCAATAGAGTGATAAAAAGAACTGGTAAACTGGCTAGTTTTGTTAATGAGAAGACATCATGGATGTAATGACCTTATAACTCTTGGACAAAAAGTTGGAAAAAATATTAGAAGCATGTGTGATTGGCTATTGACAGGAAAAAAATCAGGTATCATGTATAAATTTTCATGTTTGATAAAAGGAATGGAAAGATATAAAGAGTAGAAATTCTTGGCCGTTTTAAAATACAGCTGCTTCTCACACACATTTCTAATATATATATATATATATATATATATATATATATATGAAAGCTTTGGACTACAAAATCATTTAAAATTCATCATTATATTAATCATGAAATCAATCATACGTATATAACACTGTTTATTTTTTTTATTCTTTTTTTATCTTTATTTTTTTTTAATTTTATTTTATTTTTAAACTTTACATAATTGTATTAGTTTTACTGTTTAAACCTCTTTTTAGATTAAGAAGTCTCAGATTGAAGGACTAATAGTGTGGTTTGCAATAAACCTGGTGTTTTAATGGGACAGAATACTTCAGGGGAAAAAAGCTAATCATTTCTTCCAGTCTAGCATTGTGGGTCCATAGTACCCAAGACTGAATCATAAAGGGAGGTATAGGAATAGGAAAGCAAAGATGTATATAAATATAAGTAGAGATTGTGAAAATTATCATGAGTAGTATCTGTAATCAAAGAAATAAAAATAAAAGCCAGTTAAAATAAGGAGAGTTATACTGACACTTCTGCATAAATCAAAGAGGCTAAAAACTTTTGAAATTTAAAGCTTGCCTTGGTGCTCCACCTCAATAATCTGCTGAAAGGAAATAGGATAAAAATATTTTCACTTTATCAAGTTGCTAATGCCAAAAACCAATATAAGTAAAAAGATAATCTAGAAAGTGAAAAGGGTTTCTAGAGAATAATGAACAGGGATTCTACTTCCAGGGAGCAAAAATAAGGTCTCATCAAGTGTCCCCTTTCTTCACGAAGACACCAAAGCATCAACGAGATATCCTGGATTTGGAGCTCAATCTCATAACTATAAAGAAATTTTGTCCCACTTGGGAGCCTAAGGGATATGTAGAGTTTATGTAGAAGGTGATGCTACTGCTGGATGTATTTCCTAAGAAATTAAAAGCAGGATCTCAAAGAGATATTTGCATGTCCATATTCATAGCAACATTATTCACAATAGCAAAGAGGTGGGAGCAACCCAAAAGTCTGTGGACAAATGAATATCTAAACAAATGTGGTGCATAGCCTTAAAAAAGGAAGACAATTCTGTCTCACACTACTAAATGAAGATTTCATGTTTGGTGAAATAAACCCATCATAAAAGGACAATTACTGTATGATTCCACTTACATGAGGTGTTTAAAGTAATCAAATTCATAGATACCAAAAGCAATGTGGTTACCATGGGTTGGGGGGATGGGGTAAAGGTACAGAATTTCAGTTTTGTAAGATGAAAAAATACTGGAGATGAGTTTTACAACAGCGTGACTGTACCTAATGTCACTGAACTTAGGTTAGAACACTTGGAAATGTAATTTCTAAAGTAAATTTTATAAAGTTTTTTACTACAGTTAAAAAGTTTACTTATTTACTATTATTTTAAAGTTGCTTTATTTTATTCTAACACATCTACAAATCTGTCCTATAATATGTAACATAGTACAAATAGTCTTTGGTTTTCTACTTAAGAAAAAAGAATAAGGGATTTATATATAAATATATATATATATATTTCTACACAAACTGTTATTGTATGAAACTGCTAATGATCAAAACAAAAACATAAAATATATTATTTGGCACATGGAATTGATATTCTAGTTCTACACTCTCATTAATTTATTAATCAGGTAACAAAATTGCATTAGCTAGCTTGCTTTCTCTTGGACTTTTACTTTAGATCAGGAAGAAAAGGAATGCAAAACACAGTTAACAAATAGCAAAAATGTACCATGATAAAGGTCTACAGAAAGGCTATTGTGATAAGGAGGGGCTCTGATCCTGTTTTTAACAACATAACAAATTAGCTAATCTGAATTTTTTTTTGCTAAAAAACACCTCCTCCAGTTAAAAGGATACATGAAACAACAACATGTTAATATCAAAATAGAGATAAAGTTTAGCATTGGTAGACCCTCATTTTAAGAACTAGTGCAAGGTGTGTATGCAGAAAAATAAGACTGCCTTTATAACTACTACATAATAAATGCTTCCCTCATATAGTAAGAGTTGAGGGATGTATGAATAAAAGATAAGGTTAGCCAAGTGGAAAGAAAATGGGGAATAGAGTAGGCATGAAAAGAAATGCATTGCAGATATATGAAAGGTCATCCTGAGGTACAGGAATGGGATCAGAGGACAGACCCAGAGGATATATGTAGATTTCAGTATCAAAAGCTAGTAATATCCATGTTACAATGTCTTACTATATCAGGAAGATGTTGTATTATTAACCAGGCAAGGGGATATAGGGAAAGGTCTTAATAGCTAGTTGATATTCAGATTGTATTTCTAAAAGAGATATTATAACAGTTTTGGGGATAGATTGTAATCAGAGGTAAATAAGCATGTTAAAAAAAGAATAATATGGGGCATGTGAATGAAAATTTTATGAATCTAGAAGAGCTTCTGTGAATGAATGTGTGAGAAAGGAGAAAAGAAAGAATTTACTTTTTTTGCTAAGTGTCTGGGAGGATATTGATCACATTTATTGAGGTAAGAATTAACCAGAAGGGAAAAATATGGGATGATAAGTGGGAATGAGAAAAATGTTTGCCTGTTTTCAGTAGGGAGTGACTTAGAAGGAATGAATGGTGCAATTCCAGTGTTTTTGTTAAAAACTGAGGGCTCAAGGCTTCCTTTACTAACATACATACAATCTTGGCAAATATAAACATAGTTATGTTACTTTCATGATTTCTTATTGAGCTTAACATGTTAACTATGGCAAAATATTACACAGAATAATATTCATATGTGCAGGATACAATCAAATAATTAAAAATAACATTTTCCTCTATATAGTTGAGCCATGGGAACAATAGACTAAAAAAAAAATGTTATACTTAAGAGTAGTCCAAAGAATTCAAACACACAGACGCTACCAAGAAAGAATAACTTAGTGTTTTGGTAACTGTGTATGCACCTTGGTTACCATTTCTTAGTGATTCAGAGGTGCTAAATCCATGTCCTGGTTAGTGACAGCAGAAATCACACATTCAATCTGACATCTTCCTAGGAAGCAATCTGTATTTGATATGCATTGAGATATGCTCAAGTGTTTCCAAATTTCATGCGATGCAGGACTCCAGACCTTCTGGACTCAATTTTACTGGACTCACTCTTACTAAGGAGTACTGACTGCTAAGCAAAAGGTGGTCTGATGGGGGGCATATCCAAAGTAAAAAAGCTCAGAAGCATCTCTCTGTAGGGAATCTTGGTCCAAAAGAAGGTGTTTTAGTATCAGTTCTAAGAGTAGATGCTGCTATTTTCAATCCCCAGCCCCTTTCTTGGCCTGCTTTCCATCCTTCAGCTCTGTTATTGTTGCCTCCTTCTTTTTTTAAGAATTCAGCATGGCCAAATGAGATACTTTGGGCTTCCCTTGTGGCTCAGCTGGTAAAGAATCTGCCTGCAATGTGGGAGACCTGGGTTCGATCCCTGGGTTGGGAAGATACTCTGGAGAAGGGAAAGGCTACCCACTCCAGTCTTCTGGCCTGGAGAATTCCATGGAATATACAGTCCATGGGGCTGCAAAGAAGACATGACATTGCCTAATGCCTGACTGGCATGGGGATGCCAAAGACAACCTGTTGTCTCAAGGTGAAAAAAAAAAAAAAAGTTCTAAGATGTGCTCCAGGACTTGTCTGAGTTTCTAAAGCTAAGGATATATTCTTGCTTAACTTTCTTTTTATATCCCTTCTTGCTTTCTCAATTTCCCTCCATCTGAAAGCATTCCCCAAATAATACTTGAACAAGAATCCCCACCTCAGGATCTACTCCTAGAGAATAACTGACCTAAGTCAGCTATTTTTTTTCCAAAGTGAGTAGTTCCATTCAACATTATTACCTTAAATTAAAAGTCCTTTCAGCTGACTAGGCCGGAACTTTCTGAGTTAAAGCTCTTGGATTTTCTCACTCATTCCCTTATATAGGTATTTAGATTTCTCCAGATTGCTATTACTCTCTCTCTCTCTCTGTATATATATGAGGCTAAAGAACTCTTGTGGTATAGCTAGTGCAACGGAGGACTGAGTGTGACCATCACATTTTTTTTTTCTTTTCTGTTGCAGAAAGAAAATTCTCTTAGGTAAATTTTATGATAGAAATAGAATCCATTATGGATAACAAACCTAAAAGTTAATCATTGATGTAGAAAATGCATTTGAAAAACTCTAACACTTCTGCATGACAAAAACACTCAGTAAACTCTTTCTTCAAGTTGAAAAATGATATCTACAAATAACTTACATCTAATATCAAACTTCGGAGAAGGCAATGGCACCCCACTCCAGTACTTTTGCCTAGAAAATCCCATGGACAGAGGAGCCTGGTGGGCTGCGGTCCATGGGGTCGCTAGACTTGGACACGACTGAGCGACTTCACTTTCACTTTTCACTTTCATGCATTGGAGAAGGAAATGGCAACCAATTCCAGTGTTCTTGCCTGGAGAATCCCAGGGATGGGGGAGCCTTGGTGGGCTACCGTCTATGGGGTCACACAGAGTCAGACACGATTGAAGCGACTTAGCAGCAGCAGCAATATCAAACTTAGAAACTCAAAGTAAGAAATTCTGTTTTCTTACTAAAATCAGGAATAAGGCAATGATGTACCCTCTCACCATTGTTTTTCAACATCTTACTAGAAGTCCTAACTAATATATTAAGAAAAGGAAGGAAAAATGGGAAGGAGGAAATAATAACTGTGTTTGTTCTCAGATAACATTATAGTCTATTGGAAAATCCAAAAGAATCTATGAAACAATACTGGAACTAACTTACAAAGAAGTCACAGGATGTAAGGTTCATATAAAAAAGTCAATTTTCTCCTGTAGGTGAGCAGTAAATGAGTGAAATTAGAAATTAAGAACAAAATATTATTTATATTCATACCCCCAAAATTGAGTACTTCAATATAAATCTAACAAAATTTGGACAGGTTCTATATGAGAAAAACTGTAAAACTTTAATAAATCAAAGAAAAGCTATATAAGTGGAGATATATTCCACATTCACATATAGAAAGATTCAATATTGTCAATATGTCAATAGATTCAATGCAATCCTGATCAAAGTCCCAGCAATTTGTTTTGAAGATATAAAAAGAAATTCTAACCTTTATATAGGAGAGGCAAACTCCCAGAGTACCCACACAAAACTTGAAGAATAGAGTTGGAGAAGCAATACTTCCAGAATCCAAAACTTTATTATAAAGGTAAATAATCAGGACTGTGTGGTGTTGGCAAGATAATAGATGTATAGATAAATGGAATATAGTAGACAGCTCAGAAATAGACTCACAAAAAAATGGTCAACTGATCTTTGACAAAGGAATGAAGGTAATACAATAGAACAAAGATAGTCTTTCAACAAATGTCACTGGAACTGTAGGGCATCCACATGCAAAAAAGGAAACTAGACATAGACTTTATACCCTTTACAAAACTTAACTCCAAATGGCTCACAGATCTAAATTAAAAACACAAAACTACAAAATTTCTAAGAGTATGATGACCTGGGTATACTGAGTATGATGATGAGCTTTTAGATAAAAATTTGAAGACATGATCCATAAAAGAAAGAAATGAAAACCTGGACTTTATTAAAATTAAAACCCCTGCTCTGCAAAAGACAATGTCAAGAGAATAAGAAAACAAGTCATTGACTGGAAGAAAATGTTTTCAAGAGACATATCTGATAAATGATTGTTATTCAAAATATACAAATAAATCTTAAAACTCAACAGACATAAAACAACCTGATTAAAAATGGCCAAGATCTTAATAGGCATATTACCAAAGAAGATATACATATGGTAAGTAAGCATATGCAAAGATGTTCCACATCATATGCTGTCACAGAAATAGAAATTAAAATAAGATACTGTTACCTACCTACTAGAATAGCAGAAATCTGTAACACCAATAATGCCAAATGCTGTTAAGGATGTGAACGCTTTTATTGCTAGTGCGAATGCAAAATAATAAAATAACTTTGGAAGACTGTTTGGTGGTTTCTTACAGAACTAAATATACTCTTACTATACAATCTACCAATTCAACTTATTAAACATAGTTACCCAAAGATGTTGAAAACTTATATTCATGCAATTACCTGCACATGGATATTTTAGAGCAGTTTGATCTACTAATGCCAAAATTTGGAAGTAACCCATAGGTGAATGGCTAAACTGTAGTATTCCAGATATTGGAATATAATTCAGAACTAAAAAGAAATGAGCTATCAAGTCATGAAAGAGGTGGAGGAACCTTAAATGCATATTAATAAGTGGGAGAACCCAATCTGAAAAGGCTAATACTATGATTCCAACTATGTGACATTCTGGAAAAAGCAAAATTATAGAAATAATAAAATGATCACTGAGTTCTAGGTATTGGGTAGGGATGAGTGGGGAATAGTTGGAACACAGGATTTTTACAGATATGAATAAACCCTATATGATATTAAAATGAAGAATATATGTCATCTCCATACAAAACAAATGTACAAAACCAAGAGTGGATTTTGGGTGATACTGATGTCTCAATATATGTTCAGCAATTATAACAAATGTTCCACTCTGGTGAACATTGGTTATAGAGGAGTTGATGTATGTGTGGAGACAGGATGTTTATGGAAAATCTCTGTGCCTTCCTCTTAATTTTGCTGTGAATCTAAAACTGCTGTAAAAAATGTCTATTAAACAAATATGTTGGTAGAAAATCACTTACAAAGAAGAGGCTCAGACTTTTTGAGTTATTATAGAGTACAGATTTTGGAAAGAAACAAAAGAAAAATACGTAATCATATCTATCAATCTAGCTACCAATCTACCTAGAGAGAAAGTTTTTAAATGATCATGGTAGTAAGTTATCCAAAATAAACTGGTTGTTATAGAAAACCAATTTATGTGAAATGCAGTTAATATATTGAATGAGTTGTAGAATGAAAATTGCCATTATATTGGCACAGTGATGATCACTGGGCTTTTCTTTTGTGTAGTGGGGACAAAGATCTGACTGACCTGGATTCCAGAGAATTCAATAGGTGAGAAAGGAGAATAATGTAAATAGAGCACTCCTTGATGATTTGCCTCAAAACAGGAGCATGCAAGATATTGGTAAGTGGAGGAGGATGTTGGATTAAGGATGCTGTTTTTTTCTTTACTTGTTTTGCAGCAAAAAATATTAAAGAATTTCCTTATTTTAATAGGAATTATTCTTGAGGAGGCTTTAAAATAGAAATTCTTTGTAGAGATGCACCAGTGGGATTCAATGCACACATGGAGATTTTGGCCTTGATGGAAATATTTCTAATTCATTCATTTTAAAAGGAAAACAAAGGGAAAAAATTGATAATTTTAACAGTAAGTAGGTATGAGAGATCTCTTCTGATTGTGTACATTAGCTCAGTGACTTTAGAAGCAAAACTGACTGAGAACTGAAAAGAAGGCTTAGAAAACTAGTTGCATAGAAAAATAGGAAAAATGAATTGATATAAATATAGGAGACTTCCTTGAGGGTTATATTGATTAAAGAGAGGTGAGAATGTACACCCTGTGTATATGTGTCCCTAGATATATTCACAAGCTGCCTTTCAGGCAGAATGTAAAATTCAGATGTGGTTTTAAACCACACACCACCCCCCCTCCAATCTCAGAAATTTAATTAAGGGAGAGAGCAAGTTTGAAGATATATGCAAGGAGATAAATGTTGACAACTGGTTCTGTATGCAGAAAAGTCAGGCAGTGAGAGGCTGATGAAAAGTAAAAATTTCAGTAACTTGTAGGTTATGGAAATGTCTATAAAAATTTTAGAATTGGGGTATGATAGTGATTGCATTATGAAGATAGAAGGAGTTAGTTATTAATAGAAAGACAAGATATCGAAATTCAGGAGGTGGTTCAATTATTTCTCACTGAAAATCTAAGTGTGACAATTAGTATGTCTGAGGTCTGGTGGAAGAAAAATTAGAGGAGAAAACATCAAGAAACTATGGAGAATAGATCATACATTTATATTGAATGATATAACTGGCAAAATACAAGGAAGCACACTAAAATCTTTGCTGAATGAGGAGATTACAGAAGGATAGATGACTGCAAACAGGTTGGATCACATTATAATACACAAACACAAGCAAATCAAAGTGCTGGTCTTCTGAGAGTATAGATATTAAAGATTTTGGGGGAGGTTGACTAACTACTGGGAACTGAGATAACCTAGAATAAAGGGCATGATGAGTCTCTCATCTAAATTAAGGAGTTAGTCATGATGATCATGGAAATGTAGTTAGCTATGCTAATTATAGTCTCTCTCTTTTTTTAGTGGGGATATAGTTGCTTTACCATGTTGTTTTAGTTTCTGCAGTGCAATGAAGTGAATCAGCTATATGAATGCATATAGCCCTGCCCTCCCCATCATCCCACCCTAGGTCAACACAGAGTGCTGCTGTATAGCACTCTCTGTGCTGTAGAGCAGGTTCCTACTACATGCCAATACTACATGTGTGTGTATATATATATACACACACACATACATATGCCAATGCTAATCCAATTCATTCCCTCCCTCCCCAGCCTGGTGTCCACATGTCGATTCTCTATGTCTTTGTCTCTATCCCTGCCCTGTAAATAGGTTCATCAGTACCATTTTTCTAGATTCCACATATAAGTGTTAATGTACAACGTTTGCTTTTCTCTTTCTGATTTCAGTTCAGTTCAGTTCAGTCGCTCAGTCATGGCCGACTCTTTGCGACCCCGTAAATCGCGGCACGCCAGGCCTCCCTATACATCACTAACTCCCGGAGTTTACCCAAACTCATGTCCATCGAGTCGGTGATGCCATCCAGCCATCTCATCCTCTGTCATCCCCTTCTCCTCCTGCCCCCAATCCCTCCCAGCATCAGAGTTTTCCAATGAGTCAACTCTTCTCATGAGGTGGCCAAAGTATTGGAGTTTCAGCTTTAGCATCAGTCCTCCCAATGAACACCCAGGACTGATCTCCTTTAGAATGGACTGGTTGGATCTCCTTGCAGTCCAAGGGACTCTCAAGAGTCTTCTCCAACACCACAGTTCAAAAGCATCAATTCTTCGGCACTCAGCTTTCTTCACAGCCCAATTCTCACATCAATATATACACTTTCTGACTTACTTCACTCTGATTGATAGACTCTTGGTTATCCACATCTCTTTTTTATAGGACTGGACACTTAGGCAGGATATTCGTGAATGGAAGTAAAGAAAAATGGCAGGCTCAGAGAGAACATAAGGAGCTGTCTAGGTCTTTCTTCAACCCTGCTATTTTACTATGTGTAGGGAAATATATAGCCTTACAGTTAGTGCTAGAACCTGGATGACAGCAGTATTAAAGTTAAGGGACCACTCTTGGCTTATTCTGACAATTACTTAACAGAGCAAAGCCTAATCTTATATAAGCCAGTATGGTATAAGGCATGGTATTGGACAGTGTATTTTCTTATTAATATCTTTGACTATTATAATAACTGTGAATACTTACCAATGTATTATTTAAAGAATAATCTGATGATATAAATGTGTCCTCAGTGAGGGGAATCAAGAAATTAAAAGGCAAAAAAAAAAATTCAAAATTATTGAATATGCATTAATGAAGAACTGAAACTATCAAATAGCTTTCAATATTTTAGAAATAATTTTTTACAGTAACTTTTACTTTTAACTTTTCTCAATCACTTGGACAATTTTTTAAATAAGCATAGATATGTTTTATTTGTTTTCAGAGGAACCCAAATAATTGTGAAGATTATTGTTTTCTAGTGGAAATAAGTCAAAAAGGAATTTTATTTATCAAATAGAAGTCAGTTATTTTTTTTAATCATGGGACTATTGTATAATTTAGTAAAAGAGAAATTATATGAAAGAATGAAAAATAAAAAGTGATAGAAATTTGACCAAATCATGATTTATCTGAGAGTCATTCAGATACCTTGCTGTATAAATAATTGAGTTGGAAATACTACAACAGACTGTTCTCACCACAATAAAAAGTTACTTTGACCTACTTTGACCATGCTAGGAATGTGACTTTTTCATCTATTTTCACATATTAGAGCTCTTCCATTCACAGTTTTCTTTTGGAAATAGAAGAGAAGAGATGTGTAAAAAATTTACAAGGTGAAAAAATATAAAATAGAACTTCAAAGACATATGAGTCAAAATGAACTTTCAATGTAAGTGAAGTAATATTAAAATCATCCTTTATTGCATTAGCATCATTGCTATTACTACTTATAAACTTAGTATAAAACAGGAAGATTTTAACATGACTGGCAAAAGATAATGTACCAAGGATCAAGTAAATATGATTCAATATTAAAGAATAATGAAAATAATGTTTACCAAAATTAAAATATTTTTGATTATATACCTTTTCACAGACATTGTAATTTTAAGGTAGAAAAACCAAAATATACTCATCTTAAATCAATTTGGTGTATGTGTGGGGGTCATTTCAGGTATTTTGAGTATAGGCAAGTTTATTGATCAAAAAGAAAAGTTGATTTTCAATATATATATATTATTTTTCAATATATATATAGTTGTTTTTCTATATATATTTGTTTACTATATATATATTTCATATATATATGCTTACATTATGATAAGCATACAAAATAATATTATTTTATTCTACTATTAGAATAGTAAAGCACTCTTGAAATGAAAAGATAAAATCCTTGGTTACTGCAGGTTAATAAAATTAGGGTTATTAGGTTGCTTAAAAAATCATTTCATGGGCTGACTTAAAATTTTAAAGTCAATTTACTGGGAATTTCAGGGACTCATGAAGCTGTTAAACACACATATGCACATTCAAACACACATACACACATCACAGACACACACATGCAGACTCTTGGGTAGGTTTTTACTGTAAACTCTGAGTTCTCATGCTTTCAGAAAGTTGTTTGTAAGGTTCTATTTGTATAAAACATACAGTACCAAATTGTAACGTGGAGACTTGGGTCCTGTTTTTGGCTCTGCTAGTTATCAAGTTGATCACCTTAGACAGGTCATCACCCTCTGAATATCCTTTTCTATAGCAGGGATAATAACGAGTCCTACATCACATGCATATTGTGCATGCATAATTTAGAAAGAGCTTGGGAATGGCCTACAGTATAAAAACAGGATCAAATATTTTAATAATTATGAAAAGCAAGAGAAGTTCCAAAAATAGGTTTTTGCCTTCTCCTGAATTTCCTGGATGCCTCTTGAAAGCTTTGTTAAATGCCCACAAGACTCAGGCATTTAAGGTTTATGTAAGTTCTGAGGAAACCACAAAACAATAAACTATAAGAGAGACAGGCAGGGTCCCCATGAAGTTTCTCCGGATTCCCATACTAAATTAAAGGGAAGGTTTACAACGTCCAAAGAAATTAATATCCTGTAAATAAAGGATAAGGATGTTCTCAAATTCTTGGGGGCAGGAATCTGCTTAGGACGCACCAACCTTGGCTTCCCAATGGAACAGTACATCCACTAGAGGGAAAGTAATGGCGTCTACATCATAAACCTGAGAAAACCCCCAGAGACGCTATTGCCAGCAGTTTGCGCCACGGTTGTCATTGACAACCTGGCTGATGTGAGTCATATCCTGCAGGATTACTGACCAGGGAGCTGTGCTGACGTTTGCTGGGGCCACTGGAGCCACTGGTATTGCCACGGCTTGGCTTCTGGACCTGCACTCCGCTCCTGGGCTTCCACTCACCAGATCCAGGCAGCCTTCCAGGAGCCGCAACTCTGGTTATTGATCCCAGGGCTTCCCGCTAGCTCTCACAGAGGCGTCTGGTGTCAGTCTGTCTACCACTGCTGCGAGTATCAGGCTCTCTCCTCTGCTAAGCAGACACTGCCATCTGAGCTACAAGGGAGGTAGCTCCCTCAGTCCATCTAACCGGAAGCAGTCTGGCTCTGGAGTTCTGTGCTTGCCAGGCACTTTTTGGCGGGAAAACTCACAAGGCGTTCACTCCTGTTCTCCACAGATCCTGCAGAGATTGGAAAGGAGGGCTGGGGCTGCCATAAAGGCCATAAACGGGAAGGAATTTCAGAGTGAATAGATTGCTCTTTTCCCCAAGATTACTGTTCTTCAACCAGCTCTTGCGGAAGGCACTGAAACCACTGAGGACTGACTGGGCCTCAGGCCACTGCTGGAGTCAATGCTGCCGCTCCCGCTGCTCAGGCCTCTGAATGGTGACAAGGGCCACTGAGTGGTCTTACTTTGCTTTCCCAGAGGTTTATACAGGAAATGGAAATAAGATTGACAGAAAATACATAGTTTCTAAGTTTCTATGGGGCGGCGAGGGGAGGGGGGGTGGAGGTGCGCAAAAAAACCTGCTTCTTTGTTTGTGGGACTCTTTTGTAGCTTTCATTGCCCTCGGCTTTCACAACTTGGTGTTCTGGGCCCTTCCCCTCACGGCAGTCTCACAAATTTGGGCACTAAATATGAAGTACAAGCCCTTCGCTCCAAAGGTAGAAGCCCCTCAGGGTGCCTACCTGATTGGAGGGTGCTGTGTGGGACTGGGGTTTACAGCGGGAGCGTGACTCAGCATTTCCTACCTGTTTTGATGCAGCAGTTTTCTCATTTGCTCAACCTGTAGGGTTCACTCAGCCAAGTTATGCATTTCTCTCAGGGGTAAATGGCTCCATGTGTGGCTGTACATTCCATACACCTGTGTGAGGAGGGAAGTTCAGGGCATTTTACGTCATTCACTCTCTCTGTCTCTAAGAGAGAGTTCTCCCGCTTTTTGAGAAATAATTCACCAATCTTGATTTTTATTTCCAAAATTTTAGATGTTCACTTATTAAAAAAAAAAAAAGTTATGCTGGTTAATCAGGACATCTGATAGTTTAAATATCATTAAAACTCCTAGAGTAAATTGTTTGGAAAAGTAATAGCAAGTCTAAAGGTTACATGAATGTTATAAATTGTGTTTGTTCAGATCATTCAGTCGCTCAGTCGTGTCCGACTCTTTGGGACCTCATGAATCACAGCATGCCAGGCCTCCCTGTCCATCACCAACTCCCAGAGTTCACCCAGACTCACGTCCATCGAGTCAGTGATGCCATCCAGCCATCTCATCCTCTGTCATCCCCTTCTCCTCCTGCCCCCAATCCCTCCCAGCATCAGAGTCTTTTCCAATGAGTCAACTCTTCACATGAGGTGGCCAAAGTACTGGAGTTTTAGCTTTAGCGTCATTCCTTCCAAAGAAATCCCAGGGCTGATCTCCTTTAGGATGGACTGGTTGGATCTCCTTGCAGTCCAAGGGACTCTCACGAGTCTTCTCCAACACCACAGTTCAGAAGCATCAATTCTTCTGCGCTCAGCTTTCTTCACAGTCCAACTCTCACGTCCATACATGACCACAGGAAAAACCATAGCCTTGACTAGACGAACCTTTGTAGGCAAAGTAATGTCTCTGCTTTTGAATATGCTATTGTGTTAGGTCTGTGGCTATAACTTTTCCCTAAGACTATAATTGCATTTTGGTTTTGCTCTCCATCCTTGATAAAGTATTCCCTGATACTTCATAACTGTCTGTTTAGCAATGTCTTATCCACAAGTAAAATTATTTTAGACTACTCTGCTTTCACATGTTTTCTGAGAATAAAAAAGCAAAGATAAAACCTAGGTAAGTGTTTGATCTACATAGATAACTTTTTAGCTATAATTAAAAAAATACTACATATAAATTAATTAATCAAGTACCAAATCACCTACAAAGTGATAGTGTCAAACTCAAATGCTTCACTGATCCCCAGAAATTAAAGGCTGCGCATTTATTTTTACATTTATTCCAATTTACAAAACCACTTTTAATCACAGACTGTTAGAACTTCCTATTTCAAGCTTTCACAGACGGCCCTAGGAGAAGACACTGGCACCCCACTCAAGTACTCTTGCCTGGAAAATGCCATGATGGAGGAGCCTGGTAGGCTGCAGTCCATGGGGTCGCTACGAGTCGGGCACGACTGAGTGACTTTACTTTCACTTTTCACTTTCATGCATTGGAGAAGGTAACGGTAACCCAGTCCAGTATTCTTGCCTGGAGAATCCCAGGGACAGAGGAGCCTAGTGGGCCGCCGCCTATGGGGTCTCACAGAGTTGGACACGACTGAAGTGACTTAGCAGCAGCAGCAGCAGCAGCAGACAGCCCTGGGTGATGAGAGAATAAAGAAGACTCTGGTAATTTAAAAATTCCTTTAAATAACCTTATATATCTTAAATGCACTTAAAAGATAATCTGAGCATGCATCAGATTCTTTATTATACTGAAAAGAAGAACATAGAACTAGAACTCCGTGAGAAAATAAGTAAACTTCCAAGACTAGCCAAGAACACTAAAATCTTAAGAAAAAAATTAAAGACTGGGATGGTCTACTAGAAATCAAAATATATATATGTGGATTTTAGAGCTAAGAAAACCCATATTCAGATATCAGCTTTGACATTAGATAGGTGTATGGGCTTCCCAGGTAGCTCAGACAGTAAGGAATCTGCCTGCAGTGCAGGAGACCAGGATTCAGTCCCTGAGATGGGAAGATCCCCTGGAGAAGGAAATGGCAACCCACTCCAGTATTCTTGCCTGGAGATATAGGTGTATACTTAACTTCATTTATTGAATGTTTATTTTTTTAATAGTGAATTGAGTAAAGTAGAAATCAAATCAAAGAATTATTACTTTAATTTATATTAAATTTTTTGTTCTTTTACATTATGGAAGGAATCATAGTCCTTTAGGATTACTTATTTATAAAACTCTATTGCTTAACAAATAAAACTTGACTAAGATCAGTTTGTCACTTGACCTAATATTACTGGTTTTTAGAGCCTACTGAAGGTAAGCAAATTGAAAGATTTTCTTTTTTAAAGTGGTTTACCAGTTTTTCATTTAACTACAAATTTGGAACTTAACTTTATTTACTATATAAATAAATTGGATTGTTTCATAATATATATCATTTGTCTTCAAAACAAATCTATTACTATGAGCCTAAGTATCATCTTTGCTTTATAGAGGAGAAAACTGTCATTCTGAGAATTAAGCTTAATATACTGCTTTTTATAAAGTCAAGGTATCGCCAAAACAAAACTCAAAGAACACTGGATTCCAAAACAAAACACTTCTAGACTATCGTTAATGTTGTTCAGTTGCTAAGTTGTGTCCAGGTCTGTGCAAGCCCGTGAATTGTAGCTTGCCAGGCTCCTCTGTCCATGGGATTTCCCAGGCAAGAATACTTAAGCAGGTTGCCATTTCCTTCTGCAGGAGATCTTCCCAGATCAGGGATTGAACCAGGGTCTCCTTCATTGGCAGGTGAATTCTTTACCACTGAGCCACCAAGGAAGCCCCAGTCATGACCATTACCTATTCACAATTTAGACTTAATAAGAAAAGAAATGATGTGCCATCAAATCTTCATTTATCTAAGTGTATGATAACTATTTCAGATTTAAAAAGAAAATAAGAAAATACAATTATTTTATTAAGTATTTCAAAACTTTAATTGTTCACAGTGCCTTTGTTTAAATATGATGTGAACTCTTGCCTTTCATTACCTGAAGCATTTCCTATTAGCATTCTAATTACATCAACCATACATAATGGGTCTGTTATTTTGTACTTATTATTTCTATGTAGACTTCTTTGAAAATTAGGATCTAACTTACATTATCTCAAAGGAGTTCCAGAACATGACAATTAGTACTTTAGAAATCAAAGTTGCTTGCTTTCTTATGCTGTAACCATATCGGATATATGCATGCCTCTTGTCTTTCAAGCCTGAAATTAATTTCCTGAAATGTGCATTTTAACTATAAGATAAGCATTGAGTCCCCAAAAAGAGTTTGCTTCAGTGAAGAATAACTAAGCCATAGGCATTGCTTTCAATCTTTAATAGAATGCAGATTATCCATTAAAAAGCAAAGCCTTCATTTAATAAATTGAATAGAAAGATGATTGGAAGTAATTACAACTGCTTAAAAAGTAGGTCACTTGTAAAAGTCAAATCTAAGAATCTCTCCTGAGGGACTGCAGTATTTTTATTTAATTTTAAATAGAAATATTTTCATTTATTTTAAGCAGCTAATGTTTTCTTTTATTCTCTTAAAACTAGAATTGATTGGTATGAATAATTCAGCAGTAAGTATTCTTTTATTTAGAAATAAATTCTGAAATCTGTATTAATGTTAGGTAAAGAGGCACATCTTCAATGTTCATTGAAATTAAAACCCATACATGAAACATTGATTCTTCTACTTTGTTATCAAATCAACCTTATTATAAGCGGTATGGTCTATAATAAGCTCACTCAAAATAAAGTAAGAATGTAGTAAAATACTTGAAATGTTCAAAGAAAAAAGACACCAAGTTAAAATTATGTATCTAGTGAAATTATCCTTCAAAAATGAAGAAGATATACTAAGACAAGAGTTGAAGAAATTTTTGCCAGTGAGCCTGTCTTGAAGTAACTGTTATAAGAAATTCTTCACAGAAAAGAAAAATGCTAAATTCAAAAATTTTAATACACATAAGGAAAGCAAGAACATTGGATAAGGGATATCTACTGGTAAAATAAAATATTTTATTTTCTATCTCAACTTACCTAACAGATAAGAATTTGTTTCAAATAATAATAGCAGCAATGTATCAGATGATTATAGCATGTGAATAAATGAAATAAATTACGGCAATGTTAGAAGAGAGATGTGGGAAAAATTGTGAATGGTTCATTGTGAGGTGTGTGCAGTATAATTGAAATGGTATAGTTCTATTGGAAAAGAAATTTATATTAGTTGTAAATTATATTACAGACTCTAGGCAACCACTGCTGTTACTGCTACTGCTAAGTCGCTTCAGTTGTGTCCAACTCTGTGCGACCCAGTAGATGGCAGCCCACCAGCCTCCCCCGTCCCTGGGATTCTCCAGGCAAGAATACTGGACTGGGTTGCCATTTCTTTCTCCAATGCATGAAAGTGGAAAGTGAAAAGTGAAAGTGAAGTCGCTCAGTCGTGTCTGACTCTTAGTGACCCCAGGGACTGTCAGCCTACCAGGCTCCTCCATCCATGGGATATTCCAGGCAAGAGTGCTGGAGTGGGGTTTTATGGTCTAAAGAGAAGTATAATTAAAATGCTTCAGATCAGATCAGTCACTCAGTCGTATACGACTCTTTGCGACCCCATGATCGCAGCATGACAGGCCTCCCTGTCCATCACCAATTCCCCGAGTTCACCCAGACTCACGTCCATCGAGTCAGCCATGCCATCCAGCCATCTCATCCTCTGTCGTCCCCTTCTCCTCCTGACCCCAATCCCTCCCAGCATCAGAGTCTTTTCCAATGAGTCAACTCTTCGCATGAGGTGGCCAAAGTACTGGAGTTTCAGCTTTAGCATCATTCTTTCCAAAGAAATCCGAGGGCTGATCTCCTTCGGAATGGACTGGTTGGATCTCCTTGCAGTCCAAGGGACTCTCAAGAGTCTTCTCCAACAGCACAGTTCAGAAGCATCAATTCTTCAGCGCTCAGCCTTCTTCACAGTCCAACTCTCACATCCATACATGACCACAGGAAAAACCATAGCCTTGACTAGACGAACCTTTGTTGGCAAAGTAATGTCTCTGCTTTTCAATATGCTGTCTACGTTGGTCATAACTTTCCTTCCAAGGAGTAAGCGTCTTTTAATTTCATGGCTGCAGTCACCATCTGTACTGATTTTGGAGCCCAAAAAAATAAAGTCTGACACTGTTTCCACTGTTTCCCCATCTATTTCCCATGAAGTGGTGGGACCGGATGCCATGATCTTTGTTTTCTGAATGTTGAGCTTTAAGCCAACATTTTTACTCTTGACTTTCACTTTTATCAAGAAGCTTTTGAGTTCCTCTTCACTTTCTGCCATAAGGGTGGTGTCATCTGCATATCTGAGGTTACTGATATTTCTTCCAGCAATCTTGATTCCAGTTTGTGTTTCTTTCAGTCCAGCGTTTCTCATGATGTACTCTGCATAGAAGTTAAATAAACAGGGTGACAGTATACAGCCTTGACGAACTCCTTTTCCTATTTGGAACCAGTCTGTTGTTCCATGTCCAGTTCTAACCTTTGCTTCCTGACCTGCATACAAATTTCTCAAGAGGCAGATCAGGTGGTCTGGTATTCCCATCTCTTTCAGAATTTTCCACAGTTTATTGTGATCCACACAGTCAAAGGCTTTGGCATAGTCAATAAAGCAGAAATAGATGTTTTTCTGGAACTCTCTTGCTTTTTCCATGATCCAGCAGATGTTGGCAATTTGATCTCTGGTTCCTCTGCCTTTTCTAAAACCAGCTTGAACATCAGGAATTTCAGGGTTCACATATTTCTGAAGCCTGGCTTGGAGAATTTTGAGCATTACTTTACTAGCATGTGAGATGAGTGCAATTGTGTGGTAGTTTGAGCATTCTTTGGCATTGCCTTTCTTTGAGATTGGAATGAAAACTGACCTTTTCCAGTCCTGTGGCCACTGCTGAGTTTTCCAAATTTGCTGGCATATTGAGTGCAGCACTTTCACAGCATCATCTTTCAGGATTTGGAATAGTTCAACTGGAATTCCATCACCTCCACTAGCTTTGTTCATAGCGATGCTTTCTAAGGCCCACTTGACTTCACATTCCAGGATGTCTGGCTCTAGGTCAGTGAAGATCTTTTTTCTACAGTTCTTCTGTGTATTCTTGCCATGTCTTCTTAATATCTTCTGCTTCTGTTAGGTCCATACCATTTCTGTCCTTTATTGAGCTCATCTTTGCATGAAATATTCCTTTGGTATCTCTGATTTTCTTGAAGAGATCCCTAGTCTTTCCCATTCTGTTGTTTTCCTCTATTTCTTTGCATTGATCGCTGAAGAAGGCTTTCTTATCTCTTCTTGCTATTCTTTGGAACTCTGCATTCAGATGTTTATATCTTTCCTTTTCTCCTTTGCTTTTCACTTCTCTTCTTTTCACAGCTATTTGTAAGGCCTCCCCAGACAGCCATTTTGCTTTTTTGCATTTCTTTTCTATGGGAATGGTCTTGATCCCCATCTCCTCTACAATGTCATGAACCTCATTCCATAGTTCATCAGGCACTCTATGTATCATATCTAGGCCCTTAAGTCTATTTCTCACTTCCACTGTATAATCATAAAGGATTTGATTTAGGTCATACCTGAATGGTCTAGTGGTTTTCCATACTTTCTTCAATTTAAGTCTGAATTTGGCAATAAGGAGTTCATGGTCTGAGCCACAGTCAGCTCCTGGTCTTGTTTTTGCTGATTGTATAGAGGTTCTCCATCTTTGGCTGCAAAGAATATAATCAATCTGATTTCGGTGCTGACCATCTGGTGATGTCCATGTATAGAGTCTTCTCTTGTGTTGTTGGAAGAGGGTGTTTGTTATGACCAGTGCATTTTCTTGGCAAAACTCTATTAGTCTTTGCCCTGCTTCATTCCATATTCCAAGGCCAAATTTGCCTGTTATTCCAGGTGTTTCTTGACTTCCTACTTTTGCATTCCAGTCCCCTATAATGAAAAGGACATCTTTTTTGGGTGTTAGTTCTAAAAGGTCTTGTAGGTCTTCACAGAACCGTTCAACTTCAGCTTATTCAGCATTACTGGTTGGAGCATAGACTTGGATTACTGTGATATTGAATGGTTTGCCTTGGAAACGAACAGAGATCATTCTGTCGTTTTTGAGATTAATATGCTTAGAGAATATAAATTGGAATGATCAATTAATTTCAGAGAAAGAAAGCAATAAATGAATGGAGTTGAAGGAATGAAGAGAAAGGACACTGATAGAAAAAAGTTACAAATATGGTAGGTATTAGTCCAAATACATAAATAACACAAATTATATTGGATTATTTTAGTAATGTTCATTTTAGCTTAATTGCCTTTTCAAAAACTTTAAATACAAATATAGTTACATTATAATGTACTAGGGCCTATGACTTAAACATGAGTTTGAGGGGAACACAATTTGGGTCATAAGATGTAGCCATATTAATTTTGGACAAACTAGACTTTAGAGCAGGAGAAGGCAATGACACCCCACTCCAGTATTCTTGCCTGGAAAATCCCTTGGACAGCCAAGCCTGGTGGGCTGCAGTCCATGGGGTGGCTAAGAGTTGGACATGACTGAATGACTTCACTTTCACTTTTCACTTTCACACATTGCAGAAGGAAATAGCAACCCACTCCAGTGTTCTTGCCTGGAGAATCCCAGGGACGGGAGAGCCTGGTGGGCTGCCATCTATGGGGTCGCACAGAGTCGGACATGACTGAAGCAGCTTAGCAGCAGCAGCAGCAGACTTTAGAGCAAAGAAAATTATCAGGGATATAGAGATACATTATATGAATAAAAAGGGGTCAGTTCTCCAAGATGATATATTAATCCTTAATGGGTATGTGTAAGGCAAAAACTGATAGAACTGTGCAAGGATATAGACAAAGCTACTATGATAGTTGGAGACAGCAATGTTCCCTATCAGTATCTGACAGATCCAGGAGGCAGAAAATCGACGAGGATAACACTGACTGAACAACACTATCAAGTGGATGTACTTGACATTTAAGGAATATTTTATCCAACAACAGCAGAATATACATTTTTCTCAAGCTAGCATGCAATATTTGATTGTTAGGGCAATGAATGTTTTCTGTATGAGACTGTAATGCTGGAAAGTGACATCATGTGCCTGTCAGAACAGAACTGTACAACATGAATGAACACTAATGAAAACTATGAATTTTAGTTAATAATAAAGTATCAATATTGATTCATCAGTTATAACAAATATAGGCAAAAAAGGTAGGGAACACTATGTGCCACCACCAGAGAGCTTCAGTCATGTCTGATTCTTGGTGACCCCATGGACTATAGCCCCCTAGGCTCCTTTGTCCATGGGATTCTCCAGGCAAGAATACTGGAATGGGTTGCCATTTCCTTCTCCAACTATGTGCCAAGGGTTGTGATAAAGAGGGGTAGATAAGAAATTTCTGCACTTTCAGCTGCTCTTAATTTTTGGTTACCTGTTGTTGACTTGTTTTAATATCGTTAAATCTGTTCTGAGGTTTTCGCTAAAAAAAAAAAAAAAAAATCTGTTCCATCTGCAAATAAGGAAAATAAGGAAAGTTTATCCCTTCTTTCCCCTGTATGCATAAATTTTCTTTTTATGGTCTTATTTGACTGGCTCAACTCAACCTCCAGTGTTTTTGTTTATTGTGGTCAGTTGGTAAAGAATCTGCAATGCAGGAGATCTGGGTTTGATCTGTGGGTCAGGGAAGATCCCCTAGAGAAGGAAATGACAACTCATTCCAGTACTCTTGCCTGGAGAATTCTATGGACAGAGGAGCTGGGCAGGTTTCAGTTTGCAGAGTCGGACATGACTGTGCTACTTTCACTTTTTCTTTCAAGGAAAAAGCAATCTTTATATTATTTTCTATTTTGGGCGGAAAGCTTTTACTCCTTCACAGTTAACTATGATGTTAGCTGTAGGTTTTCCATAGTAGTCCTTTAGCTGTTTGAGTAAGTTCAATTCTATTAGTTTCCAGAAACTACTACTTTTTACAGATACAGATGTTGCATTTTTTCAAGTGCTTTTTCTGCACTTACACAGATGTGTGAGTGTTTAACTCCTTTGCTTGTATTGCCATTGTCATTTGCCTTTTAATTTACAATTGTGTATGTTCATTGATTTTTGTATTTAAATTGCCAAACTTTGCTTGGACAAAACTTCACTTGATCATGATGTACATAGATTTCTATATGTTGCTGGATTCACTTGTTCATGTTTTTAAGGAATTTCATGTGTATATTCATAATGCAAATTAATGTGTGGCTTTGATTTCTTTTGATGTCTTTATCTTGCATCCATGTTGAGTTAATCCTGGCCCAGTGAAATGAGTTATAAACCTTGTGTAGGACTGGGATATCTCTTCTACCTTAAAAATTTGATAGAATTAATTCAGCTTCTTTTGTGAGAAATTCTTAATTATTAATTCAATTTTATTACCTCATATAAGTTTACGTACACATTCTATTGTTCTTGCTTTAATTTTGGCAATTTCTAGCTTTCTAGAAATTTGTCAGTTTTATCAAATTTTTCTTATTTGTTAGCGTAAAGTTGTTCATAATACTTTCTTATAATTCTTTTAATATCTGTAGGGCTATAGAGATGTTTCTCCTTAATTCTCATGAGCTGAATTTTGATACTCATATAGAGTGACTGGGGTTTAATTCCTGGGTTGGGAAGATCTCCTAGAGAAGGAAATTGCAACCCACTTCAGTATTCTTACCTGGAAAAAATTCATGGACAGAAGAGCCTGGTGGGCTACAGTGCATGGGGTTCCAAAATAGTCAGACACAACTTAGCAACTAAACAACAACAAATTGAATATATGCTATTACAAAAACTTGGCTATTAGAAAACTCAGCATGATATGAAAATAAACTTCTAATACCATGGCTGCAGTCCATGGGGTCACAAAGAGTTGGACACGACTGAGTGACTAAGCACAGCACAGCAATACCATGCATGCAAATTCTTTATTTTCAAATAATTCAAGTAAGATTTCCTCTCTTTTTAAAAATTCTATATATTTTTCTTTATTTATGAAGGAAAATGAGTAACCTGTTTACTCATTCAGTTGCATCCATACTTTTATTCCATTGAAAGTAAGCTAATTGAATAATTAGAAAAATAAGAAAAAAAAACTTAGTTCCTCACTACAGAAATGATTCTCAAAAATTTTAATGACATCATCATGATTTTAATGACAATTCTCACTCCATTTTTAACATCCTCCTACTCTCCCATGTGATATATGGATAGAATATGACATACTGGCATGCAACATAACAAGTATTTCTCAAGCTGCAGATTCTCGAGGACCCCGGGCTCCACACAGATTCAGAGTCAATCCTTGCTTAGTATTTTCTGGTAATTCTGATGTAGGAAGTCCTGAATACATTTACAGAACACTGATCTAAAAGGGCCATGTCTATGCAAATCAACTCTGTGTTTCCTTTTATTATTTCCCAAAAGGAAAATCTGTCTATATAACCCTTACTTTGCACCATCAAGCAAATGTTTGATAAATACTATTTGACATAATATGAAAATTAGGTTGGATTTAATATTTTTCTTCATATGGTATACATTTTAGTGTTGTATAATTCTTAAAAATAACATTAAAAAAGAAGCACAGAGAAGTTTCCAATGTAATCTGACCTTTAAAACTAGTAGTATAGTATAATTTTCACGATAAGACAGCATTTTGGCTTGATACATTTATTTTTCTTTATGTTTAAACTTTATTAACTGCCAGATGCACCTCATACACCCCAAAGCAGACTCTGTTTCATTCAGTCTTTGGACTGTGTAATACACAAATATATGTTTCAATTTAAAATTATCATTTCTGTAAATTGATGTTCAAACATGATATTTCCTTTTTGTGTATTTTTGTTTGGTCTTGGACCAGAAAATATAAACACATTTTTCATCACATTTCTAGCCAAAAATTAATTATTTTAAATTATTAATTATTATAAATTAATCATTATTTAAAATTAAATTATTTTAAAATAATTATTTTAAATAAAAATTAATTATTATTTTGATAATTAATTAATTATTTTTCATTATTAGAAGTAATAATGAAAACTCTCATGTGATTTCTATGGAAACAGTAATGACTCAACATTTCAAGATTGTGAAATATATATCAAAACAAAGCTACATTTTTAAAAAACTGTTAAGCCACTTGATGCCATTTGAAAAATGTGGTAGTCAGAATAATGTCCTCAAATATGTCCATGTCCTAATTCCCAGAATTTGTGAACAGCTCCTTACATAGTACAAGGGACTTTACAGGCGTGATTAACCTAAAGGGATAAAATAGGGTATCCAATGCAATCACAAGAATCCTAAGAGGTGGAAGAGTTAAGCAGAGTAATAAAAGTCACCTTTCAGAAGGATGAACGGTCAGAAAGATGCAGTGCCCTTGGCTCTGAAGATAGCAAGGCCACAAATGAGAAATCAAGAAGCCTGTGGAAGCTGTAAAAAACTAAGAAAGGGAACTCTTCTCTTAAGCCTCCTGAGATGAACGCAGTCCTGCAAAGACCTTGATTTTAACTCAGTAAGATTTATATTGAACTTCTGGCTTATAAATGGAGAAGGAAATGGCAGCCTGCTCCAGTACTCTTGCCTGGAAAATTCCATGAACAGAGGAGCCTAGTAGGCTACAGTCCATGGGGTTGCAAAGAGTGGGACATGACTGAACGACTTCACTTCACTTCACTTCACTTCTGGCTTATAAAACTGCAAGACAGTATGTTTGTGTTGCATCAAACAACTAAGTTTGAGGTAATCTATTCATCAGCAACCACAAGCTAATGTAATATAAGTAAATATGATACAAACGAACCACCAGTGAACTATAGGCCAAATTTTGTGAAACATTTGGACAGATTTTAAATTTTGTTAGCAATCAGAACCATTAGAAATGGCAATTTTCTTCTGGTCAAATGAAATAGAAGTGGAAAAATTACTAAAATTCAAAAGTATTTGAATAATCCACTCAGTTCTATAAATTCAAGCATATATTTACTTATCACCATTATTGCAGTCAGGCAAATGTAAGCACTACTAAAAACAGGTTTTTGTTTGTTTGTTTGTTTTTTGCTAGTGACATATTCTAGTTAGAATACTAAAAGGTTATTTGGCATCTGATATAAATATGTCAATCAAAAAATATATAATTGTGTTATTTATTTTATATTTTAGAAGTACTATTAAACATGTTACAGTGCTTTTACTATCCAAGATATCTTACTCTTAAATTTTTTTTATGCTTTTCATGTCATATGCAAGAATAATGTGGAAGTACTCGCTGGATACCTCATTTAATGTTCTCAAAAGCCTGGTGTTATAATTTATGATTCCCATTTTTAAGTACAAAGAATCTGAGATAGAATGCTTTAATGATTTTCACAAATTAATATTTTTTCAGCCTCCTAACTGCAAAAAAATCTAAGTGAATTCTGCACATATGTCCTAAATCAATGTATTGCGATTTTGTTTTTTAGTCTCTAAGTCTGGTCTGACTCTTTTGTGACCCCATGGAGTGTAGCCCTCCATGCTTCTGTGTCCATGGGGTTTCCCAGGCAGGAATACTGGAGTGGGTTGCCATTTCCTTCTCCAGTACGCCTCAATTCCACTTTTCCATATTGAATCACTTTATTTCTCCTCCTAGAAACTTTTTTTTTGGTCTCCATTTATGTACTTAGGTGTGTTTAAAGATTATTTTTTGATTTACTATAATAACTATTTAAGACTTTCTGTATTACTTTTTAGTTAAAATCAAATTGTAATTACCCACATAAATGTTTTTTAAAAATGAAATTAAACAGGTCATGGAGACGGTAGTTCATGAGAATGCATAAATAAGATTTACTCACAATTAAAGAGAACATCACCATACATTGGCACATAGCTTTGCATGTTGTGATACCCTTTTAACAGAAAAATATCCTAAACATCACATGAGTTTTCTTATTTAGTGCAGTGCACATCACTATCAGTCCATTATTTAAAATAGATAGTTTTCCATGCCTTCCAGCAGGTGGCAGCACAATGTCACTATTTGAATCTCAGTTTGCACTTTTAAACAGGCAAAACTAAATGATAAAAACACAAGAACACAGACTATTTTAGAAACATTTTTAGGGAGTGTAAAACATAATTTTTCATGAAAAAATATGTATTAACTCTAGCAAAACTTTATTTTCATTTATGATTCTAAGTTATTTTTAAGTATATAAAAAGTAAAATTCAAAATAGTTGTTAATTTCTGTCCAAATTATTTTTCTCAGAATCATTTCCAGTACATTAAGTGATGTTATCTTTGAGAGAATATTACAATTTAATAAATTTAAATAAAATGAGACATTCTTTAAAAATCTGTTTGCCATTAGTGAGATACATTATTTGTTGCCTACAATCTTAAAACTATAAACTTAATGAAGTTAAAAACAAAACATTAGAACTCTTTTTAGAATGCTTAATTCTGTGCAGCAAAGGGCAGAAAAAATTTTCTCATTATCCAAGCTAACTTTGTCCTCTGTTCTCTATCTCAATGACATCACTGTCCAACTGATTTTATCAATCCAGTAACTCAATTTTTTCAAGCTGGCCATCTCCCTTTACCTTATTCTACACATCAACTCTTGTTCTGTCTTATCAATTTTAGCACTTAAATATTTATGGGATCTGTCTAGTCCTTTCCATTCCCCTGTCACTTCACTGGTTGGAGCCACCATATCACCTGGCTAACCTCACCAGCCTCATAAAATATCTACTAGCCTCAAGATTCTCACTGTTAGTTTGTGTCAATGTGAGAGAAATTTCTAAAATACAAACTGTGTCCTACCAATTTATTTTTAAAAATCCATTTAAAAGTTTCTCCTTGCTTTTCGTATATATTTAACATTTACACAAAAATTAAGAAAATTTTGTTAGGTGTTTTATAAGTAATTAATAAAAGAGAAATTGGATCCAACTATAGAATTTAAATATTTGAGAAAAGAAAAAGAAATATAACAATATTACGATTTGATAGTACTGGAGAAATTCAGGATATTATAGGAGCATAACATAAAAGGAGATGTTCACAAAAATTTTCCCTGAGAAACAACATTTATGTTGAGGAAGATGACGAGATTGGGGAGAGAAGAAAGCATGGGGTATAATAGTTGGAGGCCATAGTACTGGCTAGGGGTTCTATATCCTCCCATGCAATTCCAGTGGAACACTCAGGTCTCAAGAGTGTATTTGAAATTTATAGTCATGAGAAATTGATGCAGTTCCTGATCAGATTTGTGTTTTAGAAACTCAAATTGCATGAGAAAAATTATTTGTGGTGCAGCCTGAGGAAAATGAAAGAGAAAGCAAGGAAATGAATGAATAGTATGAGAATGTAGTTTTTAAAACTTGAGAGCTTGATTTAATTTTCATATTCATTATTGATCTATACAGATGTTTGTTGTGATTCTGTACTTACAGGTTGTTTGTTTCTAGGAATTTGTCCATTTCTTCTAGATTATACAGTTTATTGGCATATAATTGTTCATATTAGTCTTCTATGATCCTTTATATTTCTGTGATATCAGTTGTAATGTGTTTTCTTTATTTATTTTTAATATAAATTTTCTCTATGTTTCATATAACAAAATGCAAAAATTTCTGATACTAGCTATTTTAGCCTCCTTTCAATAAATATCTAGGCCCATGAGCTAGGCCTCACCCACACACCTACCATAGACTCAAATTAATGTCTAATTAAAGTGAGAAATCAAGGGCCACTGTGGAGTAGCTGCAGCTATTAATATATCTACTTTCTAAGCCTACAGTTGTTGGGCTTCCCAGGTGGCCCTAGTAGTGGTTAAGAACTTGCTTGCCAGTGCAGCAGACTTAAGAGATGTGGGTTCCATCCCTGGGTTGGGAAGACCTCCTGGAGGAGGAAATAGCAACCCACTTCAGTATTCTTGCCTGGAAAATCCCATCGACAGAGGATCCTGGTGGGCTACAGTCCATGGGATCGCAGAGTTGGATACCACTGAGCACACACAGCACAGATAAAGCTATAGCTGTAGCTGTTTGAATGACAGCATCAACGCCTTATGTTCGTGGAGTCAGTAATGTAATTTTTGTTGTCTGTTCCTGTGGAAACAAAAAGGGAAGTAATTTAAATCCAGGAGAAACCCTGGAAATGTAAGAGAGTTTAGCATACACTGGCCTGTTCTACCCATATATTTTGGACTTTTTATGTGCTACAAGTGATTTCCAACAGCCAATATCTGCATCCCTTTTAACTTGGATTTTTGCAAAGGCTAGTCACCTACACAGCTTTGGCAGCAGACTGAGCATGCCACAGATTTATAGTGTCCAGGAGCAGCCCTCAATCAATGATGTTTATCCCATAAGTATGATAAAATGGAAATGTGCATTTTTACTGTTTCCACAATTTCCCCAGTAGATTCATCTGATCAATACTTTATGGTAGCTTTGCTAATAGCATGCCCATTACTAAAAATTACTGCTTCATATATTAATTCTTTGTTTAATAATATCATTTTATAACTAAAGAATTTCTCCTGAATTCTGAACTTCTTGGTTTTTGCACATTATGACACTAAATTTATATTTGTGATGCTAAGTAATACATATTAAGACACTAGATTTATATTTGTGATGCTAAGTCAAATGATATAACTTGAAAAATGCTACCACTTTATATAGGTAAAACCAATAAGGACTCAGGTCCTTTAAGAATGAAGATATGTGGCTCAGAGGTTAAAGCATCTGCCTGGAATGTGGGAGACTTGGGTTTGGTCCCTGAGTCGGGAAGATCCCCTGGAGAAAGAAATGGCAACCCAGTCCAGTACTCTTGCCTGGAGAATCCCATGGAGGGAGGAGCCTGGTAGGCTACAGTCCATGGGGTCGCAAAGAGTCGGACAAGACTGAAGACTTCACTTTCACTTTCACTTTCAAAGGGGTGGTGGGGGGGAACTCTTAACAGCTGAGCTCCTGGCTAAACACAGGGTAAGTAATATAATTAGTGAAGTAGAAAAGTAATGAAAACCAGGTATTACCTATTGACAAGTTGGGAAATGAATACTATAGTAGCTATTCATATTTTTTTGTTGTTCTGAAATATACATGTGCATATAGTATAAATAATTTTCCTCTTCTGTGCATTTCTTTTTTTTCCCTATTATTTCATGAAGGGTATAAATTATTGGTAATATCAAAACAAAAAATTTGACAAAATAATATTTTAATATTCATGACTGAATGACTATAGTACTAAATTTGTATTTAGTGATTCATATTAAGCTTTTCAATGGGAAGGTTAAAGGTATTTATCTGTATAATTTATGATTATATTACATTGGAAAAATAGTTAATTTTGATGTTTATTTTAGAGTTAAAATAAGGAGCATATAATGATACTGATATTATACAGACAAGGGTAGTGATGTTAAATATTTATTATTATTACTTTTTGTTCTTCAGTAAATTAATCTTTATGGAATCTTTACTGCTATGAGAAAGGTCCTGCTTCAAGCAAGTGAATTAGAAAGTTTCAGAATTTTGGTTTCCAAGTCTTTTTGGCAGATAGGGTGTTTTGGGAAACCAGACTCTATTAATGGCATGCATTTACCCCAGACATTGACTTAGAACAAAATAAAATAAATGGGAATGGACACGTGGAATTTATAGTGGGGTTGGTGGACTCAGTAGTATCCATGTTCAGTTTACAGGATTAGCAGTGGCAATAGTACTCACGAGGGCCTTCTGAGTCAATACACAAACAGGTCAGTACAGCCCGGGGCCTGGGCTGTTTGATGATGGCAGCAGAGCTTTCATTAACCAGCCCTGTACTTGACTGTGGTCACTCTTTCTGGCTATAAAAGGAGTGTCCAAAGCAGCTTCTTCAGCCTTGGAGATTCTGTGCGCTAAACAATAAACCTTAAGTAATGTCATTACTCATTTATATTTTACCAGACAGAATTATGTTTATTTTACCAGATATTCTGTGCCAATGGGGCAGTGTTTCATTGTCATGAACTTAGTCTACATCACTCAAAGATAGATCTATTTTAAAAGAAAGTAACTGAAAAATGTGATTACATGTAATAGTAACAATTTATCCTGATTTCCAATGGAATCTTAACATTTGCTAATGTGACAGATGGATGTGAGAAATATTTTCACTAGAGTTTTATTTTTAGTTTCATTAAGCTATATTATGAAGATGGTGGTCTCTGGCTACTTATAAATAAGTGGTTTTATGTGTACTCAAATTTTTTAAGATATGTAAATGATTTTTTCTAATGGTAAAGCCTTATCAAAAGTATTTGCATTCATTAGTACTATAGATGAAATGTAAACTATGAATCCTCTTACTTTTTTATTCTACTACTTTCTATATGAAGCAGACCTAAAAGAACTGAAATAAATATTAGCCCAATTTTTAAAAGTATCCCCCAAACCAGAATTTTCATTTGTTATACTATGTGAAAAAGTTCAGACCTAAATTTTGCTGTCAATTTGGTTTTGAATTTAGAATAAGTTGACAAAGCCAGTTTTAGAGTATGGATTCTTACCATCTATCAGATAGCAATAAAAATTTAAGAAGTAAGTAGGCCTTCATTATGATAATAATGTTTTTTACTACAGGAAGAGTCTATCTTTCTCTGGCTCCTTCCCTTTGTTCCAACAATTCCATGTCAGAATTGTCTATCTGAAGTCAAAACAAGAGAAACTATATGAAACTAACATACCTATTAATGAGCATTTTTTATCCATAATGAAAATGAATGCTATTAGCTATCAACCTTTCCTCCTCTATCCCCATCCTAACTAATGACATTGATTAAAAACTATTCTGCTATTTAATCTTTAAAGATTCTTCTACTTTATCTGACTGGAAAGTGTATGAAAATGGGTCAAGAATAACCTAGATGAGAGTAGATATTTTCACTCAACACTGATATCCTTTAGACTCAGAGGCAGATTCTTGCCAATAATATAATGGCATTACAATAGTAAAAATTAAAAAAATATATATTAATAATACAGCATTTTTTAAAGTCAGTGTCCCCAAATCTATTCTACTTACTTCCATAAAAATTGCTTTCATTATTATTGGAATATTTATCTTTTCTCAGCAGAGAAGGGTCTCTGAGATATTTATTAGTAATAATTATATTTTTATGTTTATTAGCATTATTATACGTATATATTATATGGGATATTAATGTTTTTTTATTTTTTTAAACTTTACAATATTGTATTGGTTTTGCCATACATCAACATGAATCTGCCACAGGTGTACATGTGTTCCCAATCCTGAACCTCCCTCCCACTTCCCTCCCCATACCATCCCTCTGGGTCATCCCAGTGCACCAGCTCCAAGCTTCCTGTATCCTGCATTGAACCTGGACTGGCTTGAAACATGTATAATATCATATAATGTATTTTTTATTTTTATTAGTTTCCAGTTCTACTGTCGAACATTTCTCTATCATTCAGATACTTGACCATGTATAGCTGTTTTTGCCTACTTTGCTCTGTTGTTTTAGAAACTTCTCTTTATCTTGGATAGACAAAATTTTGTGGTAATATTTGTTGATGGGAGTGTTTTTTTATTCATTTTTATTTGGCATTTAGTTTGAAAACTAAGAAGGAATAAAATCCATGTTAGTAGATGACCATAATCAAGATAGATATTGTATAGTATAAAATCTGAAGACATAAGATTCAAAATCTTGGGCATTTATGGAAGAAGAATTGATTTTGAAATCAGGACAGAAGTATTTTTGCCATATTTTGGGGCCTTGTGTAAAGGCTCAGTGAAAAAAGCTGCCACAATACAATTTAGAAATATCATTGTCCTTGGGGCAGACTCAGGAATGTTCAGAGAAGGGGTTTATGATTTAGGAATTTTGTTTTTTTATTTTGTTGTTTTTTGTCTGTTCTATGCAGCATGTGAGATCTTAGTTCCCTGGGTCAGGGATTGAACTCGTGCCCCCTGCAGTGGAAACACAAGTCTTACCCACTGGACTGCCAGGGAAGTCCCTAGGAATTTTCTTGATGATGGATGTTGAATTCTTCATTTGAAATCTTAAAATAATTTAAGAATTTTCAGATTTAATAAACATAAGCTATGAGGAAATTAAATATGTGCTGCTGCTGCTAAGTCGCTTCAGTCTTGTCCGACTCTTTCCGACCCCATAGACGGCAGCCTACCAGGCTCCTCTGTCCCTGGGATTCTCCAGGCAAGAGTACTGGAGTGGGTTGCCATTTCCTTCTCCAATGCATGAAAATGAAAAGTGAAAGTGAAGTCTCTCAGTCGTGTCCTACTCCTAGTGACCCCATAGACTGTAGCCCACCAGGCTCCTCCGTCCATGGGATTTTCCAGGCAAGAGTATTGGAGTGGGTTGCCATTGCAGAGAAATATTAAACATGTATAAAATTATGAGGGATAACTGTAAAAGTAAGAAATGAGACAGAACCTAGAATTCAGAGTTCTTTCAGAGTGTTTTGCATTAACAGAGATAAAGAGCATAGTGATATTAGTTCTGGTGTCCTTAAGAATTATAATAGTGATAACATTTACTGCTAGTGTTGTTTTCTTCTATTTTATAATTTTTGTTTCCATCAACAAAAATTTAATTCATTATGATGGAGTAAAAGTAACTTTATTAAGTTATTAACTGTAATACATAAAAAATATACTTTCTTCATACATTTCCCTGCAAGATAAATGATTGTACTAGGTACTACTTTAGGTAAACATTCAGGTTTAAAAGTGGGTAAAATAATCTCTGCCTGTTTTCAACAGGCTTAGAATTGTATAAGGGAGACTGGAAATAAATAACTTTAAAGTAAGTGTAAAATTTGTCAGAAAATGAGTAATGTGTCTTATTTAATATCACAGGCTGCATCAATTTACTGTAGGAAAAAAATATATAAAGTTTCCTAATTCAAGGATATGATGAGCTTCCCAGGTGGCTCACTGCTGAAGAATCTGCCTGCCAATGCATGAGATGTGGGTTCAATTTCTGAGTCGGAAAGATCCCCTGAAGAAGGAAATGACAACCCACTCTAGTATTCTTGCCTAGAGAAATACCATGGACAGAAAAGATGGGGGACTATAGTCTATTGGGACGTAAAAGAGTGGAACATGATTTAACAACTAAACAAACAGTAAAAACAAAATCAAAGATATATTTAGTTAATATATAATGTCCAGAAATACATATGTACAATATTTTTTCTGCATTCATTTGCTAAGAAATACACTCATAATTCAAAATACTCGTGGTACGGATGCCCCAGGTTTCTTCTTTTGTATCCCAATGAAAGACCACCCATTTAACCTTTCTAGGGTAGTATATCTTGCCCTACATTCCTAGGTGTGGTGCTAGGCTAATAAAATGGCTGTTTCATTATGTGAGACAGATTTCTTCTTCTTTAGCTCACCTATGAGAACAACAAAATACACATTCATAAAGGTCCAAATGTCCAAATTACCATACAAATTAAAGGATTTTGATCTGTGGTTCTTGGCAACCTCTCTAGTGATGAAAGTGGCATACAATAGATATGGAAATCATGATTTCTCTTGTCTGTGACAAGACTTTAGTAGTGTCTTCTATTAAAGTTTATATTTATCTTCCAGAAGTTGCTAAGAAAATAGAATCAGCACTCTGAACTTAAGTCAAATCAAAAAGATCCAATATGCTAGCTTGTGCTATAGAGGCTGTCTAGATGTATGGTTTTATCCACATCAATTTTCAGTGCAGGAAAATTGTTTCTACTTCATTATTCCCCAAAGTATAAAACCCCCAACCTCACTGTAGAGGACACACTTTGGCAGTACCAACAAATGCCTTTATGTTATTTAAATATTTCCCGAAAGTTGTTTGTCTATCTGAGTCAACCCCTGCTCTGCATCATTGCTACCCTCCTTTGTGCATTACTTCCTGAAGTGTCAGATGTGACTTCTTCATGTTTCTAACTACAGTTAATGGAGACACATTCTTCTCTCTTAAGTTCCTAAATTATATTGGCTATTAAGCCATGCATGCATGCAATGCATGCTAAGTCGTGTTAGTCGTGTCTGACTCTTTGCTATCCTGTGGATTGTAGCCCACCAGGCTCCTCTGTCCATTGGTTTCTCCAGGCAAGAACACTGGAGTGGATTGCCATGCCCTTCTCCAGGGGATATTCCTTACCCAGCGATGGAACCTGTCTCTTACATTTCCTTCATTGGCAGGCAGGTTGTTTACTGGTAAAACCACCTGGGAAGCCATAGTGTTTAATAAAACAACAAAAAGAACACTCATTATGGTCTTCCCTGTCTTCTGAAGCCTATCACTCTGTAGCAGAAAGCAGGCACAATACCTTCCATCCATCATAGGTTTGCCTTAACCAGATCTCACCTTGTGCAGGCCAGATTCCAGGCATCTAGATAGAACTTCCTGTTCCTAGTACCCTTGTATACTTTAAAGTGTATACATTCTAACTAATTGTTTTATATTTTCCCAATTTTATTAGGTAGGGACTTGCATTGTATATTTAAACTGTTCACGAAAATGTACCATACCAGAGAAAGTGCCATGAGTACGAACTGTAATTTCTACCCTATGAAATTTATTATCCAGACTTTTATGGAAATCTACTTTCACTTATAAATATTTTTCAAACAAAAGAGGACAATCTGCGTTTCCAAAAAAAAGCTGTCTAGATGATATTTCAAGTTTATGCCCAGTACATAATATCCCCTTTATTTACAAGTATATAATTTAATTTCTGTGACCATGAGTACTTTCTGAGCAGGTCTCCTAATTTAAACTTCTTTGGGGCTTCTTTCCATGTTTCTTTGAGCTGCAACTTGGGAAACTAATTTTCTTTTCTCTCTGTTTGGCCTATCCTATAAAAAGCATAGACATTACTGTGCCAACAAAGGTCCATCTAGTCAAGGCTATGGTCTGTGAAGAAAGCTGAGTGCTTAAGAATTGATGCTTTTGAACTGTGGTGTTGGAGAAGACTCTTGAGGGTCCTTTGGACTGCAGGGAGATCCAACCAGTCCATCCTAAAGGAGATCAGTCCTGGGTGTTCATTGGAAGGACTGATGCTGAAGCTGAAACTCCAGTACTTTGGCCACCTCATGCGAAGAGTTGACTCATTGGAAAAGACCCTGATGCTGGGAGGGATAGGAGGTGGGAGGAGAAGAGGACGACAGAGGATGGGATGGCTGGATGGCATCACTGACTCAATGGACATGAGTTTGGGTAAACTCTGGGAGTTGGTGATAGACAGGGAGGCCTGGCGTGCTGTGATTCATGGGATCACAAATAGTTGGACACGACTGAGCAACTGAACCGAACTGAACTGATGCCCTGTAAACAAAAACACTCAATTTGTCCCTTTTGTGTTATACCTCATAGGATAAGTTTTTTTTTTCTCTTTAATTTTAGTCTTTTTAAATGCAGAGAGAGTTTTGATTCAGAGACAGAAGGGATTTCTTCCTACAAAGTTACTGGTTGTAGATCAGCAAAAACAACTAATTTAGTATACTTATTAATTCCTAACCTATTGCAATCTAAGTGTCTTGAGCTATTTGACTTTATAGTGTCAGAATTAAACATTTAAGGATTTTATGAGAGAAAAGGTCTGATACTGCCCCTGAGAGGAAATAGACAGGAGACTCCTAAAGCGGGAAGATCCATCATGCTGCCATGAAAGATTGATTCTAAGTAAAGGACAGAAAAAAGGAATTTATATGTAAGAGTCCTAGACTCTTTATGGAGAAGGCAATGGCACCCCACTCCAGTACTCTTGCCTGGAAAATCTCATGGACAGAGGAACCTGGTAGGCTGCAGTCCATAGGGTTGCGAAGAGTCGGACACGACTTCACTTTCACTTTCACTTTTCACTTTCATGCATTGGAGAAGGAAATGGCAACCCACTCCAGTACTCTTGCCTGGAGAATCCCAAGGACAGAGGAGCCTAGTGGGCTGCCGTCTATGGGGTCGCACAGAGTTGGACACGACTGAAGCGACTTAGCAGCAGTAGCAGTAGACTCTTTAAGTCTAAGAAAAGTTTAACAGGGAGACTGGAGAATTCTGGAACCAAGGGCAGCTCTAATTTCCTTGCCACTCTTAGTTATTAGCCAAGAACGTTTAGTAAGAAACTTATCATTATAAGTGTGGCTGATGGATTTCAGCACAGCAGCTTGGGCCCTTGGTCAATTATACTCCTATTCCCAAGGCTACTAGTTCTACTACTTGTGTTGAACAGACAAGCTCCTCCACGGCCCATTTTCTTGAGAAAAACCTTAAAACATATTATTACTTTGAACTTGAGTTCTAACTGATGGAATTGATCTTGAAGTTACAGCTGATACACTGTCCCAGCACTACTGTCCATTCTAAATCCCTCCCAGTCTCAGTTATCTCTTCAGAGGTCATGCTGGCCTGCTTAGTAGTGTGACCAAAACTTCATTCCTGATGGCTCTGACCCTGATAGTCATACCTTGCTTCTCAGTCCAGGGTAGGTACATGTATCTGGTCACAGTTTAAATAGAGCAATGAAGGACTAATGAGGTAGAGGCAAGCCAAGTGGGTCATCTGGGTTCTGTATTTACTTGCCCCATTTTCTAAGTACAGTTATTCTTTCTCCTACTGATCAAGGGTAATTATCTCTGACATTAAATGACCTCTTTGCTTATCTTCTGATCCCTGGGCATATTAATTCTAAGGTCACCTGTTGGTTTCCATAACTTACATCTAAACAGGACCCTTGCTGTCCCCTACTCAAATGCTATTTTGTGTGGGATTCCAAGCCTGTGGATCAAGTTCTCTATAAGCTACCATATGGGAATTTTGGCTAAGCATATCACAAATATTGATTTGCTTTCATTGTACACAAAGTTTAGCCAACACTACTACATGGAAACTCACAGAGAACTTGATCCATCTATTATTCTGGGGCTTCCCTGATAACTCAGTTGGTAAAGAATCCACCTGCAATGCAGGAGACCCTGGTTGGATTCCCAGATGGGGGAGATCCACTGGAGAAGGGATAGGATACCAACTGCAGTATTCTGGCCTGGAGAATTCCATGGGCTATATAGTCCATGGACTCTCGAAGAGTTGGACATAACTGAGCAACTTTCACTTTCTATTACTCTGAGGTAATTCTGGACCTTCTAGACCTCATTTTGGAATTCTCCAAGAAGTAGATGCTAAGTGGGGTTAAATGTGTGGGCATTTTATTAGGAAAAATGCCCATGAGGGAAAAAATGGAGTGCGGTTGGGAAGCTAAAAGAATTTGGGAGAATCTTCAAATTGCAATACAAGTCTGACCCTGGCAAAGGAAAGAGGGAAAGAAAGCTGGTGGACACTTTCCAGATAGCAACACAATCTAAGAAAAGTTCATCTGAGCTACAGAGTAGTTCTTGAGTCAGAGATGGCTGTCGAAAGACTATCATGCAGCCCAGGAATAGGCCTGACTTTGTATTCATACCATACTTAGTCATTGATTGGGAAGAAATTGTGGAAATCATGGCTGTGAAGTAAACATGGACATGATTTCATGGATAGTAACTAGAGCTTCTGGTCAATTATGCTTTCATAGTTGGAAAGTCAGCCAGTGTATTCTTATCACTGACACACTTTTTGTGTGACCTGGGTTAGATCCCTGGGTTGGGAAGGTCCCCTGGAGAAAGGAATGGCTCAACACTCCAGTATTCTTGCCCGGAGAATTCTATAACATTTTATTTATCTTTTGAAAAATTTCTAGGAGAAATTTAAATGATACGTTAATACATAAGAACTAATCTCCAATTATTTCCAGAGTTGTCTGCATCATATTCAGTATATTACACATTTCCCTCAAATTTCACTAGATGGTGCTATGTATTAAATATAGTAAATTTAGTAATGGATAGTTCATCTTAATGGACTATATCTTTTATTATCATTTTATTTTATTTATGACTATAAAACAGGAAACTGACATTAGATGACTCTGTTTTTAACAACATTTATGGACCTCATTTATGGAAGGATATAATTGGCACAAGTTATAAGAAGGCAAAATGAAAAAGTGCAAAAGCCTTCCCCTTAACATGACTGCTGAGGCTGTTTAATGATGTGTGAGAGTTTATCTGATTTGTCATGGTTCATACTCACCTTCTGTGTTATCATATCTCTTCTGTGATGGCTAATTGAGTTATAATTTATAAATTCTATAGAATCTTCTTTTATAGAATGTGCAGTAATTATTGATACACATTGATTGACCATTCAAAATGATCTGATGAACCATAAAAAACACAGGCACTTACTTTGAAATTACATATCACAGGTGTTATCAGGCAGAGTTTATTGAGCTCTCTGTCAAAGAAGGTCAATGGAAACTCTTGGAAAATGATGTAAGCATAATCATTACATCCTGAAAATAATTGTCTATTTTAGGCCTGTATCCAGCAAACCATTCTTTTCTGATAAATCCAAATTAGAAACGCTTTAGGATTCTGGCTAATATGTTATTACATAGCAACAAGTTTATTTTACTCAGTATTTAAAAACCATTAGTAAGTGAACTGCTATATCGCCTAAAAAATAAAGACCTATGGTTATGGAAGAAAAGCAGGCCACTTGTTTCTTTCTTTCTTTTTTTTTTTTTTTTTTTTTGTATTTCTCTTAGGATTTAGCTGTGGAAGCTATTTTTTAAAGTAATGTATGAAGAAAACTGGCTTTACCCTTCATAATATATAGTATTTTATTATGATTCAGTAACCATAAATCTTTCTCACTTTCTCAGGAAGGCCCTATTCTCCCTGGACTCTCCCACCACTCTTAACTAACCTGCAAGCACATCTCTATGTTCACGCTAATTCCGTAGCACAGTGTCCCATTGTGTACAGTTCTAGAACCACATATTGTCATATATGCTTTTCCTCATTTGTACCAGCTGTTCTCTCTCCCAGGAAACATTTCCCTCAGATGATGCCATAACTGTTCTATTCATTTGTTCTTTATTGTCTGTCATATCCTACTGGGATTTAAGCTCCAAAAGAGGAGGAGCCTTGTATGTCTTATACAAGGACATGTTTCCTGAACTTGGAATATAGGAAAAACGGAATGGTTGTGGTTGAAAGAATCAACAGATTAGCCGAAAACAAGGGATCTTGACACATAAAGTATGTTTTAATTAGAGTAAGCACATCCAAATGAGAAAATAGTGTTGAAAAATACATTTTTGTCTATGTATATAGAGTGCTGTTATTCCCAAGCAGGTTTTTGAAAATATTTTTTTTTCCTACAATGGAGCCAGGATATTTCAATATCTATGCTTTTGTACTCAGCTGAGTTTCAATAGCAGCCTTACTTTAATATCCTTTTTTCTAGTTTTACCTGTGTGTATATTTCTGTGTGTGTGTGTGTGAGAGAGAGAGAGAGAGAAGAAAGTAAAAAAATAAAAGCTTTCATTTCATGTTTTAAATATGAAACTATATCACATTTTTTGTTGGTTTTTTGAGTCTGTTTTATTCATTATTATCCCTAATTTTTCTAGCATATTTAGTTTAAACCATGGTGCATTTTTTATTTAAATTATTTGAGCACCAGTACTGCTAGTAATGATAGGGTAAAATGTGGCTTTTACAAAGTATAAGTAAAGAATTGTTAAAATGCCAGGGCAAAATATGGCTTCTGAAGATATAAACAGACAAAGGATTATGAGAATTATATCTATCCAGTATCTGAATAGATAATATCACATTTCTTGGTCTACTGATTCAGATGTGATTATAATTATGAATATAAATGCAGTCTAATTCAACTCTAACCTGATTAGGTCTGCATAAACTTTCAAAAGTTAATCAACCAAGTAGGTCATCACATGTGTAGGTCATCGCTCTTAGTAGCCTTTGATATAAAGTATGATTGCACTTCTTTGTATTAATGCAAAATTGTTAATGTGTGAGCTCTTCTCATACCACCTACAGTACATAGTTAGTTCCACTCCAACTGCCTGCTATGTTAGTCTGCAAATGACATTGGTAAAGTTAACCTCTGATTGGATTGTTTATTGTATCCTGGTGACTTTGCTAAATGATAACTTCCGACATTGGGAAGGTGCTCATTCCTCTTCATGCTTGCTGGTGAGAGAAGATTTTGATATAACTCTTTACAATTATTATTTATAATTTCTGCCTTGAGTATTCACTTCTGAAATTTGTGTTGATAGTAATGAGAATGTTGTTGATTTACTTTTGTGAACATAAAGAAGTGATTTGACATTGCTATTTATTTACAGTATTTTGCCATGAGAATTTATAACATATCCACTTATATCAGTACTGAAATAATTTTTAGAAACTCCCTACTTATCAGAATCTTGTTCCCAAAGAAAGAAGGAAATTATTTCTTGTCAACAATATTTTCAGATTAGCTTTGTACTTTGATATTTGAAAGTAGGAAAATCCACATATATGTATCCATTATATAATACATGCATTCATTATATATAATAGGTATGCTGCTGCTGCTGCTAAGTTGCTTCAGTCGTGTCCGACATTGTGCGACCCCATAGATGGCAGCCCACCAGGATTCTCCAGGCAAGAACACTGGAGTGGGTTGCCATTTCCTTTTCCAATGCATGAAAGTGAAAAGTGAAAATGAAGTCGCTCAGTCGCGTCCAACTCCTAGGGACCCCATGGACTGCAGCCTACCAGGCTCCTCCATCCATGGGATTTGCCAGGCTAGAGTACTGGAGTGGGGTGCCATTGCCATCTCTGATAATAGGTATAAGATACATTATATAATGTTTAAAAGATTAATCAAAAATGTAAAATTTACTGTAATTCAATCTAATTACAAAATACAGAAGTTCAGTAAAGTTTCTGGACACATGGTCAGTGTACAGCTATCGAGCATATTCTAATGACTAGCAATGAATAATACTAAAATTTATGTAAATACAATGGAATATTATTCAGCTATGAAAAATTAAAATTTACCACTTATGAGAACATGGGAGGATCTAGAGGGCATTACGCTCAGTGAAATAAATCAGGCAGAGAAAGACAATCACCTTATGTTTTCACACTTATATTTGGAATCAAAAAAATAAAACAAATGGATGATTATAACAAAAAGGAACATATTCACAGGTATGGGGAACAAACTAGTTTTTTCAAGTGGGAGGATGGCTGGGAGAGGAGGAAGAAGGAAAGGTGCTTAAGAGATGCAAGCTATTAAGTATTAAATAAGATAATAGGATGTAATGTACATTTCAGGGTATATATTCAGTATTTTATAGTAACTTTTATATAGTCTGTAAATATTGAATCATTGTATTGTATACTTGAAACTAATATAAGTCAACTATACATCAAAAGAAACTTTAAAAGATAAATTTGTGTAAAAATTCAAAGGAACTAGAATATTAAAAATGGTTTTGAATAAGAGGAACAAAGTTTTCATTCTACCTAATTTTTAGACTTACTATGCATGAGAAAAGAAGAGAAGCTAAAGACAAAAGAGAAAAGGAAAGATATAGCCATTTGAATGCAGAGTTCCAAAGAACAGCAAGGAGACATAAGAAAGCTTTCCTCAGTGATCAATGAAAAGAAATAGAGAAAAACAACAGAATGGAAAAGACTAGAGGTCTCTTCAAGAAAATTAGAGGCACCAAGGGAACATTTCATGCAAAGATGGGCACAATAAAGGAGAGAAATCGTATGGACCTAACAGAAGCAGAAGATATAAAGAAGAGGTGGCAATAATATATAGAAGAACTATACAAAAAAGATTTTAATGACTCAGCAAACCAAAATGGTGTGATCACTCACCTACAGCCAGACATCCTGGAATAGAAGTCAAGTGGGCCTTAGAAAGCATCACTTCGAACAAAGCTAGTGGAGGTGATGGAATTCCAGTTGAACTATGTCAAATCCTAAAAGATGATGCTGTGAAAGTGCTGCACTCAATATGCCAGCAAATTTGGAAAACTCAGCAGTGGCGATAGGACTGGAAAAGGTTAGTTTTCATTCCAATGCAAAGAAAAGAAATGCCAAAGAATTTTCAAACTACCACACAATTGCACTCATCTCACACTCTTATCAAGATAATGCTCAAAGTTCTCCAAGCAAGCCTTCAACAGTGTGTGAACTAAGAACTTCCAGATGTTCAAGCTTAGAAAAGACAGAGGAACCAGAAATCAAATTTCCAGTGTCCGTTGAATCATAGAAAAAGCAAGAGAGTTCCAGGGGGAAAAAAAAATCTACTTTTGTTTTATTGATTACACTAAAGTCTTTGACTGTGTGGATCACAACAAACTGTGGAAAATTCTTCAAGAGATTGAAATACCAGACCACCTTACCTGCCTCCTGAGAAATCTGTATGCAGGTGAAGAAGCAACAGTTGGGACCAGATATGGAACTGACTGGTTCCAAATTGGGAAACGAGTACATAAGGCTGCTTATTGTCACCTTGCTGATTTAATTTATATGCAGAGTACATCATGTGAAACACTGGGCTGCATGAAGCACAAGATGGAATCAAGATTGCTGAAAGAAATATCAATAACCTCAGATATGCAGATGACACAAAAGATATGACAAACCTAGACAGCATATTAAAGAGCAGAACCATCACTTGCCAACAATGTTCCATCTAGTCAAAGCTATGGTTTTTCTAGTCATCATGTATGGATGTGAGAGTTGGACTATAAAGAAAACTGAGCACTGAAGGATTGATGCTTTTGAACTGTGTTGTTGGAAAAGACTCTTGAGAGTTTCCTGTACTGCATTAGATCAAACCAGTCAATCCTAAAGAAAATCAGTCCTGAATATCCGTTGGAAGGACTGATGGTAAAGCTGAAACGCCAATACTTTGGCCACCTGATGAGAAGAACTGACTCACTGGAAAAGACCCTGATGCTGGGAAAGATTGAAGGCAGAAGGAGAAGGGGAAGACAGGGATGAGATGGTTGGATGGCATCACCAACTCTATGGACATGAGTTTGAGCAAGCTCCAGGAGTTGGTAGTGGACAGGGACGCCTAGTGTGCTACAGTCCATGGGGTCGCAAGGAGTCAGACATGACTGAGTGACTGAACTGATGCATGCACACATGCTGTCACTTCAGTTATGTCTGACTTTTTACGACCTTATGAACTGTAACCTGCCAGGTTCCTGTGTCCATGGAATTCTCCAGGGAAGAATATTGGATTGGGTTGCCATGCCATTCTCCAAGGGATCTTCCCAACTCAGAGATTGAACCCATGTCTCCTGAGGCTCCTCCATTGCAGGCAGATTCTTTATTGCTAATCCATCAGGTCATCCCCTCAGATTTACTATATAGTTATGATAATCAACACAGTGTAATATTAGTGAACAAAATAGACAAAGAGATCTGTACGTTTTGAAAAAAAAAAAAAGTCCTGAAATCAATACAAACAAATATGATCAACTGATCTTTGAAAAAGGTGCTAAGGCAGTTCAGTAAAGATAGGTATTTTAATAAATAGCATTGGAAAAGTGACCATATATTTTAGAAAATACCTGAACTCATACTTGATTGTTCTTCACTCAGTGGCTAAATCATGTCCAGCTCTTTGTGACTCCATGGACTCTATCCTGCCAGTCTCTTCTGTTTTACACTATTTCCCAGAGCTTGCTCAAATTCATGTCCACTGAGTCCGTGATGCTGTCTGATCATCTCATCCTCTGCCACCCCCTTCTCCTTTTGCCTTCAATCTTTCCCAGCATCAGGGTCTTTTCAAATGAGTTGATTTTTGCATCAAAATACTAGAGCTTATAAGCTTCAGCATCAGTTCTTTCAATGAAAATTCAGAGTTGATTTACTTAGAATTGACCAGTTTGATCACTTTGCAGTACTTGATACCTTTTACGAAACTTATATCAAAATGGTTAACAGATCTAGATGTAAACCTTAGGATAGTTTAAAAACAGAAAAAAATTAGAGGATTTTTTTGTGAAAAACATTTATTGGGTTGTAATATTAAGTTTATCTCTTTACATGTGGCAAGACATTTTGGGTTTTTTTGTTGCTTTTTAAATCAGTGCTATTTCATAAAATGCTGCTTTTGAATATTTCTGTACAACTTTTGGTGTGAAGTTAGTTTCCTTTCTCTAGGATAAATGCCCAGGAGTATAGTTACCCTGTAGAGAAGTGGAGTTTAATTTTATATATCCAACTTTTTTTTCCCTCTAAAATGGCTTCATTATTTTGCTTTTCCACCAGCAAAGTATGACAATTAAGTTGGCTTGCAATAACTCCAGGATTTCATATTTTAATTTTTTTTAACTTAGCTGTTTAAACAGGTACATCAGTTCAGTTCAGTCGCTCAGTCGTGTCTGACTCTTTGCGACCCCATGAATCGCAGCACGCCAGGCCTCCCTGTCCATCACCAACTCCCAGAGTTCACTCAAACTCATGTCCATCGAGTTGGTAATGCCATCCAGCCATCTCATCCTCTGTCGTCCCCTTCTTCTCCTGCCCCCAATCCCTCCCAGCATCAGTCTTTTCCAATGAGTCAACTTTTCGCATGAGGTGGCCAAAGTATTGGAGTATCAGCTTTAGCATCAGTCCTTCCAATGAAAACCCAAGACTGATCTCCTTTACATAGTGGTATCTTATTGTGGTTTTACTTTATCAAAAAGGTAACTATATTGAACATCTTTTGAAGTACTCACTTGCCATCTTTATAACTTCTGTAATCAAATGTCTGTTCATATATCCTGGTCATCTTATAATTATATTGCTTTCTACTGTTGATTTTCACTCTCAAGGTCCATCTAATTAAAGTTATGGTTTTTCCAGTAGTCACGTATGGATGTGAGAGTTGGGCCATAAAGAAAGCTGAGCACCAAGGGATTGATGATTTTGAACTTGGTGTTGGAGAATACTCGAGAGTCCCTTGGACTGCAAAGAGATCAAACCAGTTGATCCTAAAGGAAATCTGTCCTGAATATTCATTGGAAGGACTGATGCTGAAGCTGAAGCTCCAATACTTTGGCCACCTGATGAAAAGAGCTGACTTATTTTTAGAAAAGACCCTGATGCTGAGAAAGACTGAAGGCAGGAGGAGAAGGGGACAACAGAGGATGAGGAGTTGGATGGCATCACTGAGTTAATGGACATGAGTTTGAGCAAGCTCCAGGAGATAGTGAAAGTATGGAAGCCGGGCATGCTCCCATTCATGATGTTGCAAAGTGTTAGATATGACTGAGTAACTGAACAGCAACAACTATTGAATTTATAGAGTAATTTTTATATTAAGGACACATGACAAATATGAGATATGCTAAAAATATTATCTACAAGCCTATTCCTTGCATTTTTGTCTCCATCATAGAAACTTTCCCTGAGCAACAGTTTTAAATTTGATAAATTTAAATTTTATCAACTTTTTTATTTTTGGTGGAATATTTCTTTTCTTTTTGTGTCATGTTAACAAAATCTTTGTTAATCCTAGTTCATAAAATACTTTTCATATTTTCTCTTCTTAAATGTGCTATGTATTTGAATATCATAAGCATCTATATTTTTTAAAATTTATTTTTGTCAGGACTTTATAGTTTTTGGTATACAAAGCCTCTGCATTTTTGCAGAGTATGTTAAATTTTTAGAGCCATTATTAATGGTATTTAACTGGTTGTTATTAAAAAATTGACCCTCAGTTTTACATTGCCCTTATAAATAAATATAATTATTTGCATGCTGACTTTTTATCCTGTAACCATATTAAACTCACTTATTATTTAAAGGAAATTTTAGTTTTCTTGGGATATTCTCCATATGTAACTATATAATCCATGAATGGGGAAACATTTCCATTGATTTCTCTCCATTCTGGCTGTCTCTCCCCCTACCCCCACCTCCAACGACTCGTAATCTATAGCACAAGCTAGAAACTCCAATACTATGGGGAATAGGAGTGGAAAGAATGAAGATATTTGCCATATTAGTGATGTTAGAAGTAAAGTATCCAGCTTTTCACCATTATTATTATGACAGCTTAGGTGTTATTTATTTATTTTTGATGTTCCTCATAAGTTTGAGAAAGTTCCAATCTGTTCCTAGTTTTCTGAGAGTTTTTTTTTTTTTTTTTAAGAATGAGTGTTGCATTTTGACAAACACTTATTACATCATTTATATGATTATGTGTTTTTTTCTGGAATTAAATTTTTAATTTAATTAAAATTTCTGGAATTAAATTAAATTTAAATTAAATTAAATTTTTTACTGGAATTAAATTATTGAGAAATATCAATAACCTCACATATGCAGATGACACCACCCTTATGGCAGAAAGTGAAGAAGAAACTAAAGAGCCTCTTGATGAAAGTGAAAGTGGAGGGTGAAAAAGTTGGCTTAAAGCTCAACATTCAGAAAACTAAGATCATGGCATCCGGTCCCATCACTTCATGGAATATACATGGGGAAACAGTGGAAACAGTGTGACTTTATTTTTGGGGGGCTCCAAAATCACTACAGATGGTGATTACAGCCATGAAATGAAAAGATGCTTACTCTTTGGGTGGAAAGTTATGACCAACCTAGACAGCATATTAAAAAGCAGAGACATTACTTTGCCAACAAAGATCCATCTAATCAAGGCTATGGTTTTTCCAGTGGTCATGTATGGATATGAGAGTTGGACTATGAAGAAAGCTGAGCACTGAAGAATTGATGCTTTTGAACTGTGGTGCTGGAGAAGACTCTTGAGAGTCCCTTGGACTGCAAGGAGATCCAACCAGTCCATTCTAAAGAAGATCAGTCCTGGGTGTTCATTGGAAGGACTGATGTTGAAGCTGAAACTCCAATACTTTGGCCACCTGATGCAAAGAGCTGACTTATTTGAAAAGACCCTGATGCTGGGAAAGATTGAGGGCAGGAGGAGAAAGAGACAACATAGGATAAGATAGTTGGATGGCATCACTCACTCAATGGACATGAGTTTGGGTGGACTCCCACAGTTGATGATGGACAGGGAGGCCTGGCATGCTGCAGTTCATGGGGTTGCAAAGAGTAGGACAGGATTGAGCAACTGAACTGAACTGAACTGAACCATAAAATTAAGGAAGTTTGACTCTTAGTAGCAAAAGTAAAGTTGAGTGATACTTTCAATCATAAAGTGGATAGTAGTTTTATGTTTTAGTTTGGAATCAGTGGCTTCCCTCATATCTCATTATTGACTTTTGTTAAAAATGGTGGTATGCATTACTTCAGTCTTGAAAACAAAAGAAGGAAATCACACTGAATGATTGAGAAATCAGTTAACGTAATATTGGATTCCTTACTTTTAAAATTCTTGTTTGATTTCTGTACCTTGCAATTATACATAAGGCAATGGCACCCCACTCCAGCAATCTTGCCTGGAAAATCCCATGGATGGAGGAGCCTGGTAGGCTGCAGTCCATGGGGTTGCTGAGAGTCGGACACAACTGAGCGACTTCACTTTCACTCTTCACTTTCATGCTTTGGAGAAGGAAATGGCAACCCACTTCAGTGTTCTTGCCTGGAGAATCCCAGGGATGGGGGAGCCTGGCGGGCTGCCGTCTATGGGGTCGCACAGAGTCAGACACGACTGAAGCGACTTAGCAGCAGCAGCAGCAATTTCATAAGTTAGTTGAGGATATCAATTAACTTAAGCCTAGTGAAAAAGGTTTTTCCTGACCTTTGGCTAGTAATTGCTGCTGCTGCTAAGTCACTTCAGTCGTGTCTGACTCTGTGAAACCCCATAGATGGAGCCCACCAGGCTCCCCCATCCCTGGAATTCTCCAGGCAAGAACACTGGAGTGGGTTGCCAGTTCCTTCTCCAATGCATGAAAATGAAAATTGAAAGTGAAATCGCTCAGTCGTGTCTGACTCAGTGAACAGTGTAAAAGCAATTGTTTCCCTTTGTATTTTTTTACTGTTATGACTTATTTTGAGGATACTTAAAATCCAAGTTCAATTTTATAAAAAGTAACAAAGTACACAGGATATATTTATCAAGGGAAAAACATAATGTGAAGATAAGAAGTGCCTACTTTTTAAAGATTTTGGAACTCTCATCTCAATGAAGGTCAAGTAACACAGGAAAAGAAGATATCTAGTCACTTATCACTGTTGTTCCTTAGATTTCTTTTACAATGATTATATGGTGTGATGTAGCAGGTTGTTGGAGAAGGAAATGGCAACCCACTCCAGTGTTCTTGCCTGAAGAATCCCAGGGACTGGGGAGCCTGGTGGGCTGCCGTCTGTGGGGTCGCACAGAGTTGGACACGACTGAAGTGACTTGGCAGCAGCAGCAGCAGCAGCAGGTTGTTACAAAGTTATTTTATGGAGTTTGAGTAATTCTTAGAAACAGAGGAATTTCCAGAGATCTGTGCAATTGCTTACAATTGTAATGCATTTTCTTGTCCCTCATGAACCCTACTCCTACTCATCAACACATAGCACAACATTACATATCACAGAACCCCAGAGACTAATAGTATCCTAGCCTCCAGCCTATATACCGTAAATTTAAGTTGAACCTTTAAAAGGGACAAGCAAAATAGTCAATATATATTACAAACTCCATGGGTTAATATTTCCTGGTTTCTTTTCATAGGGCACTGATCTAATGCATTGTTTATAAACAGCTTACAAATCTCTGAAACATGCTGTTCTGTTCTCTATGGAAAAGCTACAAAAGCTGAGATTTTTCTTAATATTCTAGATATAAGACTAATAGACTCATAGAAGAATTATTTTCAGAGTGTTCACAAAAGTCTAAGGACTGTGGTAAAGATTAAGGATTTATTCATTTGAAAATGAATAATAATTGCTGTATAGGAATTTATTAATAATACTAATTTCTAACATTCCTGTCAAAGCAAAATTCCCAGTTGCCAATCAAAGGAACACTGTGGGTTAAGGTATACTATGAAATGTTCCATAATCTCATACAATACATTATGATAATATTTGATCCTGGAAAGTAACAATTGTTAATTTGCACATATATTTCCCATTTTGGTTATAAGTTTTTTGAAACAAGGACTGTGTCTTTACATATTTGCATATTTGGGTTTCTAGCAGGTATCATATATATTGCACATAACATATTTAATACATAACATAACAAGAGTCATATCAGGTAAACAATGACTACTTCAATTGGGAGCTAATAATTTAAAGAAAATGTAACTGTCACATTATACCTAATTTTGCTGAGTACCTTAACATAGACTTGATGAATTGAAGCTCTTGTAGTTGTTCGTATCTGAATATTTGACATCTTACATGCTTATTTTTTCATTGGAATTATCGATTACCAAACACAAATATACCAATTCTGTATTAATAATATTGGGTTTATTTTACCAGAGAAAAAAATGACCATTCTAAAAAGAGCAAAAATGAAACTGATAATGCAAGGAGGTTAACGAGAATTGTCTATTACTGACAAAAATGTACTTGCCTCATTTTTTTACTGCTGCAGTTTAAGGAGATTTATGAAGATTGGTATAAAGCAATTTCTGACTTCTTACAGATAACAGAACTCTTGTTTTTCTTCCTCATCCTATTATTGCTGTTGCTGCTGCTGTTTAGTTGCTAAGTTGTGTCAGAATCTTTGCAACCCCATAGACTATAGCCTGTCAGGCTCCTCTCTACATAGGATTTTCCAGGCGAGAAGACTGGAGTGAGTTGTCACTTCCTTCTCCAGGGGATCTTCCTGATCCAGGGATCAAAACTGGGTCTTCTGTATTGGCAGGTGGATTCTTTTTACCTCTGAGCCACTTGGAATGCCAGATGGCTAAACTAGTTCTATGCATGTCTTCACTTATAGAATCTATAGTAAAATGATTAAAATACATTTAATGGTTTATATATTGTTATTAGGTTGCAATGTGTTTTAAAATTCTATCACTCTTATCAGTCAAGATAATCATTCAGTTGAGTTCAGTTCAGTCACTCAGTCATGTCCGACTCTTTGTGACCCCATGAACTGCAGTGCATCAGGCCTCCGTGTCCACCACCAACTTCCGGAGTTCACCCAAACTCATGTTCATCGAGTCGGTGATGCCATCCAGCCATCTCATCCTCTGTCGTCCCCTTCTCCTCCTGCCCCCAATCCCTCCCAGCATCAGAGTCTTTTCCAATGGGTCAGCTCTTTGCATGAGGTGGCCAAAGTATTGGAGTTTCAGCTTTAGCATCAGTCCTTCCAAAGAACACTCAGAACTGATCTCCTTTAGAATGGACTGGTTGGATCTCCCTGTAGTCGAAGGGACTCTCAAGAGTCTTCTCCAACACCACAGTTCAAAAGCATCAATTCTTTGGCGCTCAGATTTCTTCACAGTCCAACTCTCACATTCATACATGACCACTGGAAAAACCATAGCCTTGCCTACACGGACCTTTGTTGGCAAAGTAATACCTGTGGCGGATTCATTTTGATATTTGGCAAAACTAATACAGTTATGTAAAGTCTAAAAATAAAATAAAATTAAAAAAAATTTCTATTTGGCATTAGAAAAATTAAAATATCATTTTGATGATTTTTTTCCCTCCGAAGTACCCCTCTTTAATGGACAGTAACAATCTAACAAAATTTAAAATTTGATTTGCATATATAAGCACAGGGCTTCCCAGGTGTAAATAGTGGTAAAGAACACTCCAGCCAGTTTGGGAAACATAAAAGACGGGGATTTGATCCTGGGTCAGGAAGATCCCCCGAACATGGGCATGGCAACCCACTCCAGTATTCTTAACTGGAGAATCCATGGACAGAGGAGCCTGGTGGGCTGCAGTCCATAGAATCACAGAGTTGGACATGAGTGAAACATCTTAGCACACAGGCAAGCACACATGTAAACAAAAGTAACTGAATCTGTGTGAGTTATTTAATGCTATATTATTAAAGTATAGTTTCTTCTAAATGGGAATTAATTCCACCTTCAAATGGATTATAAAATCTAGTATTTTCTGCAAAAAAAAAAAATGCTTAGTCTGCTTTAGTTTGCATTAGTAGAGAATTGACCTATAGTATTGAAACCTTAAGTTAAAATCTTCTCAATTCTAAAAAGGCTAGAATTAGTCAATGATTATTGTTGTGGTTCAGTTGGTAAAGAATCCACCTGCAATGCAGGAAACCTGGGTTCAATCCCTAAGTTGGGAAGATCTGCTGGAGAAGGAAAAGGCTACCCATTCCAGGATTCTGGTCTGGAGAATTCCATGGAGAAATCATGGGATCACAAACAGTTGGACAACTGAGCTACTTTCACTTCACTATTGTACTTTTTAATCAACGGATTTATGTTGAACTTTGTTGTTTCAGTTCAGTTCAGTCTCTCAGTCGTGTCGGTCTCTTTGTGACCCCATGAGCTGTCCATCTCCAACTCCCAGAGTTTACTCAAACTCATGTCAGTTGAATCGGTGATGTCATCCAACCATCTTATCCTCTGTCGTCCCTTGTCCTCCTGCTTTCAATCTTTCCCAGCATTGGGGTCTTTTCAAATGAGTCAGTTCTTCGAATCAGGTTTTGTTTACTCCCATGAAAAAATAAAATTATAGTGATATCTGATAAGATTTATTATGGTAACAAAAATGTGAACAGAAATGACGAAAAGGACAAACTATCTGAGAATAGAATCATAATATTAATCAGCTGTTGATCCCACCCATTCAAATGGCAGGAACATGAGTGTCTGATGAACAGCTAGAGAGTCACTCAGAAAAGTGCTTTCCCCTGTTAAATGTCAGTTACAAAACAAACATGAGATCCACTTGTAACTGGTGAATTACAATGTTAAAAGTCTGATTTGTTTTAAAGTTTTTTGAAAATCTGGCATCTGAGTCACCACTTACATGATTTTTTTTTTATACAACAGCCTGAAAGCATGTTTATTCAATGAATTATCAGTGGAGACTAGAAATGGCTTATAAATCTGTCCCATTCACATTGCAGAAAGATAAATAACATGGAAGTTTTTAAGGCTGTAAACTGTTACATCATTTACTTTTTATTCTAAAAGCTTTTTGTTGACATCACTGTTAGGAAATATGCCATGTCAGCTGTTTTATCAGTTAGAACACGCCCATTATTTTTCTGTGAAATTTACTGTCAAAAAAATACCTGAAATACCTTACCTCTGATTACAATAGCAGTAACTATTTTTTGTTGTTGTTAAAGAAACAATTGATTTGTTCTTAAAATTGTGACAAAATAATACACTGCCATTGATGAGCTGGCAGCTTACTTTTTAATTATTTACCATTTAAACTTCACACTTTCACCTAAATTTGGGTTAGTTTTGTGGTAAAAGGTAAGTAAAAGAAAGACAAAGGTTAGTTGATGGGCAGTAATGGCAGGGTATAAAATGAGTAACAAAGCTCTTTAGAGATCAACTTGACAGACTTCAAAGATATTGTATTCCTAAGTACTTATTATATAGATGACTGTAATTTGTGTGGAATTAAGCTTAAAGAAATTGAAAGTTACTGACATCATGTTTATAGAATTTTCCAACATTTGAGAGAGTGTTTAAGAAATTAAAAATTTCTCCTTCCCATGCTTGCTTTGACTTGTTTATTGAAGAAAAAAAAAAAAAAGAAAGACAAAGAAAGCTGAGGTCACCTTCTTCTTTTATATCCATCCCTTTATTTCATTCATGTACATTGTTTAATTGCATGACTGAAATGGAAAGTGTCATCTAGTAATTAAAATAATCTTGGACTGAAAGAAATAGTATATTTATATCTTCTTGATATAAGTAATAAAAGGAAAGGAAAAAAGTATCTGCTTATTCTTCAAAAGTAAATTCAATGATTTAAGAAACTACTATAAGATCCATAGCCTAGGGTGAATAAGATCACTGGGAAATTATGTTGAAAATAAATAAGCAAGATGTGACTAAAAGATATATGCCAAACTGTGTATTTTAATAAATATTATTAAAACCATGATTATCTGAAGTCAACATAAAAATTGAAAATATTTATTATCAATAAAACTTGAATGAAAATCTATATAATCAGTACTGTTTTAATGAGGCATAACAAAGGCAAAGTCTCTTAATGTAGCCATATAGTCATATAAAAAACATGGGAAGAAATGATTAAAAATTATGTTATATCATTAGTATCTTCAGAATAATAGAAGTATTAATATATCTATGTTTGATGTTTGTAAAACCTTCATTATTGAGATAACTTTCATGTCATAAAATTCACCATTTAAAAATAATTTAGTGATTTTTAGTATATTCTCAGAGTTGTGCAGTTATCACCATTGTCTAATTTTAAGATATTTCATCATACCAAAAAAAACAAAAACAAAAACAAAAATCACCTGCACACATTAGCAGGCAATCTCCATTCATTAACCCTTCCCTCCCAGCACTGTATAACCACTAATCTACTTTATATCTTTACGAATTTGATAATATATATATTTCATATAACTGGAATTATAAGGTATGTGGCCTTATATCTGGTTTCTGTCACTTATTATAAGGTTTTCAATGTCCATGTTATAACTGCAGCAGGACATCATTCTTTGTATTACCAAACAATATCTCATTATATGGATGAAAAACATTTTATTTATTCATTTATCCAGTGAACAACATGTGAATTATTTCCAATTTTTGGCTATAAGGAATAAAACTACTAAGATTGTTTATGTACATGTTCTTATTGAGACATATGTTTTCATTTCTCTTGGGTATATAACAGGATAAAATTACTTGATCATAAGAGAATTCTGCTTAACATTTGAGGAAACTGCCTAGCAGTATTTTTAAAGTAGCTACAATTACATAGAGTTCTGATAAAAGACCAAAGCAAGTTTGGTCTTTTCTTTATCTCAAGATTTATTTTGGCTAATCTGGATACCTTGCATTTCCATAGTAATTTTAGAAATCTGATTTCAATTTCTGCTATAATATTACGCAGCTGGGTTTTTCATAGAGAATGTGTTGCGCTTGTAAGTTAGTTTGCGGAACATTGACATCTTGATGTTGTCTTCTATTCCATGAAGACAGATGTCTTTCCATTCATGTAGCTTTTCTTTATTTTCACTCAACAGTGTTTTATAGCTTTCAGTGTACAAGTCTTGCACTTCTTCCTGGTTAATTTTTTCCTGAATAGTCCATTGTTTCTGTTATTGCAAGTGGAATTTTTCCTTAATTTCATTGCTAGTGTATAGAAATAGTGTTGATTGTTATATTGATTTCATGTTTTGTAAACTTGCTGAGTATTTGTTAATTCAGATAGTTTTAGTGGATTCTTAAGATTATCTACATACAAGATTATATAATCCTTGAATAGATGTAATTCTACTTTTTGTTTTCCAACCTATGTGCTTTATATTTATGAATATTTATAGCCAAACTGACTTGGGGAGAACATCTAGTACAATGCTGAATAGAAGTGTATATAGTAAGATTCTTTCTTTCCTTAATCATAAAGTGTTTTCTTGATCTTTATACTTAGCAATGATCCTTAGCAAAATTAACATGCACTTTCAGAATCAAACATAATTATTTACCTAACTTTCTCAAAAAATACAAACATTACTAAATAAAATGATTTGAACAAGTATAAGTTCTTAATTTTACTTGTCCACACATCATTACTTAAAGAAATTGCAAGTGTATATTATGTTAATTATTTCTGTGAAAAGAATATGTAACAGAAAAAAAGAGGAATGAAATTTGCAACCTATTATTTTTAGTGATTTTAACTGTTTGCAATTAATCTCATTGATTGTTTTGGAAATCACTATTAACTATCTAGAAAAGGAGTATGTCAAGGCTGTATATTGTCACCCTGCTTTTTTAACTTATATGCAGAGTACATCATGCAAAATCCTGGACTGGATGAAGCACAAGCTGGAATCAAGATTGCTGGGAGAAATATCAATAACCTCAGCTATGCAGATGACGCCACCCTTATGGAGAAAACAACGAGGAACTAAAGAGGCTCTTGATGAAAGTGAAAGAGGAGAGTGAAAATGCTGGCTTAAAACTCAACATTCAAAAAAACAAAAAACAAAAAAACAAAGATCATGGCAGCTGGTCCCATTACTTCATGGCAAATAGATGGGAAAACAATGGAAACAGTGAGAGATTTTATTTTCTTGGGTTCCAGAATCACTGTGTACAGTGACTGCATCCATGAAATTAAAAGACTCTTGCTCCTTGGAAGAAAAGCTATGATGAACTTAGCCAGTATATTAAAAAGCAGGGACATCACTTTGCCAACAAAGGTCCATCTAGTCAACGCTAAGATTTTTCCAGTAGTCATGTATGGATGTGAGAGTTGGACCATAAGAGCACCGAAGAATTGTTGCTTTTGAACAGTGGTGCTGGAAAATATTCTTGAGAGTCCCTTGGACAGCAAGGAGATCAAACCAGTCAATCCTAAAAGTAATCAACCCTGAATATTCATTGTAAGGCCTGACCCTACAGCTGAAACTCCAATATTCTGGCCACCTGATGCCAATAACCAACTTATTAGGAAAGACTCTGATGCTGGAAAAGATTGAGGGCAGGAGGTGAAGGGGATGACAGAGGATGAGATGGTTGGATTGGGTGGCATCACCAACTTGATGGACATGAGTTTGAGCAAGCTCCAGGAGATGGTGAAGGACAGGGAAGCCTGGCATGCTGCAGTTCATGAGGTCACAAGTGAGTAGGCACACACACACATGCACAGATACACACACGCACACACACACACACACACACACACACACATGCATGTCAGTTGTAGGTCAGCCTGCATACAAATACTTCAATTTGTCTATGGTAGATAGGAGTGTTTAGAGTTATTTTCAGAGTAATCAAAATGTATGTTGAAAAGGAAAAAAGTAACTTTAATGTTTGTCCATATTTAAGAACGTACCAAAAGTTATTAAATAACTCACTCTGAAATTTCACATTGCTTTTATACAAAAAGAAAATGGTTAAAATATTCTTGTATATAAAATTTAGGAAATATATTAAATGTTCTTTGAATTGATTTTTACCACTTAAGTATCTGGGTCCCAATGTATGAAGGGCAACTAAATTGTCAAAAAGTTTTAAATAATGTTACTTTTCAAGGCACATCTCATCACATTCTGGTTAAAATTTGATTAGTGTAAAGCATGTGTGACTTTATTATAACATTTTACGGTTACCATTATGTATTAATATTTAATTTTTATTTGTTTATTGTCACATTTTCTTCTGTGATCCATCTTTTCTTTTCTTTGTATTTTCTCCATCTACATTTTATTAGTTTCTCATGTCTACATATCTTAGATTTTTATTGCCTATATGAGGAAATTATATTCTTCATCACTTCCAGTGTAGATTTTATTTTGGTGAGTTTCAGAATAGTTTTTCAAAATTGCATACCTCTGCTTCTTCTCAACTGCATTCAATAATGTCTTCTATCCCGGGTCCTTAGAAACACTTTTGTGTCCTGTTGAAGAAGGCAACTTATTTCATGTCATTACACATTGTAATATTCAGTGTGATGGTTTTTCTGTCATTATGCAAGATGAGTATACATTTGCTCTTTTAAGAATTATGTTTTTTAGATCAACTAAGTCTCTACTTTCATTATCCTTATAATGATATATGAGCCCAGTTGTTTAAATATCTTTTATGCTACGATTTATTACATATGCATTTCTAATTGTGGTTTTTCTTTTGACTTGGATGTTAGTTCAGATTCTGCAAAAGTGAGTCTGAGAAGTGAATTTACATTTAATAAATTTATTTATTTATTTAAATTATTGTGGATAATTAAAAATAACTTTAGACAAGTCTAGCCCTTGGAGAAGGCAATGGCACCCCACTCCAGTACTCTTGCCTGGAAAATCCCATGTACGGAGGAGCCTAGAAGTCTGCAGTCCATGGGGTCGCTGAGGGTCGGACACAGCTAAGCGACTTCACTTTCACTTTTCACTTTCATGCATTGGAGACGGAAATGGCAACCCACTCCAGTGTTCTTGCCTGGAGAATCCCAGGGACGGAGGAGCCTGGTAGGCTGCAGTCCGTGGGGTTGCACAGAGTCGGACATGACTGAAGTGACTTAGCAGCAGCAGCAGTAGCAGTTGCTTCTTTTTCCTAATTGCTTCATCATATTCAGACAAATCTGATAAAGAGGAAAGGAAAGGTTTCCAATCAAAATCTGTAGTTTTGGTTAATTTAGACCCTATGATCATACTATAATCAATGAATTTAATTGCTACAAGTGAAAGGTTGCTTTTCAATCATTAAAGTGCTTAAATGAATTTTCATTCTTCTGCCTACATTTGAGTGAAATGATGTAGCTCCCCTGACTTGTTCCAGTTCTTTATCTGACTGTCATTGCTGGAACACCAAATTAATCCAAACATTATTCAGTGAACCAAACACTACGTAATAAAATAATGGGGTCTGTGCTTACACATGTTTATGGAAATGTGAGAGAATCAAAAACACAGCACAAATTTGAACAATCATAAATTCTGACATACAATTCAGGTAACATATTAAATCCTAAACATGTATTTTTATTCAAAGAGAAAAAAATAGACATTCAGTCAATCTTATTCTTGGCTGAGTCTTAACTTTCTTTGGAAGTAGGACATCATAACAGTTTTTACTTCCTAGGACTTTTTCTCAGTTGGATATTTCAAAGTAGCCTATTTATTTTTAATGATTTGATATTCTGTCTTCACTGCCTTTTACGAGGTTATCTTACATTTAGTTTATACTACTAAAAATACTGTTCAACCTAAAGTACTAAAGTCTCAAAAGCTGCACATATAGGCAGAATTAATGACTAGCTGACTGTGTTCTTCATTTAGTCATCCAAAATGCAGAGTGCTTCTTTAGCTTTTAACTGTCTTAACTACTGTTGCTATCATAGGGTCTTTGCACATATCTGTCACTTACTAGATCTCAGCAGGATGATAAAATACATGCTCTTTGTTAGGAATCAAGGTTTTTAAAATCTTTAAAACCAAGGCCTATTGATGAACACTTTTTTCCAGTATCTGTGGTTGGTGAAATTCTGTTTTATAGAGAAAATATAAAAAGACCAATATTTTACAAGTAGAAAACCTACTTCCAAGCTGCTGCTGCTGCTAAGTCACTTCAGTCGTGTCTGACTCTGTGCAACCCCATAGACGACAGCCCACCAGGCTCCCCCGTCCCTGTCAAATAAACATAGTAAAGAATTAGCTATTTATGCTATCGTTTCTACATGAGACATCAACAATTGTACAAAACTAGTATCCTGACTTGCCTGCTTTTATACATAAGGACCACGTTGAAAATTTAACTGAAAAATCAAATTTTCATTAAAATTTACTTTTCTGTCTTTTCAGAAGCATAAAGAAATGTATTAGAAATAATTGAAGGCAACATATTTCCAAAAATAAAAAAATAATGCTAATCGATTTTATTTTTTGATAGTGTTAGAAATCAAACAATGTTGGTATGGCTATGGCTAACCTTAGCTTTATTCAAGATTATAAATCCATTTCCCTGGCTAAGTTCTAAAGACTCTGACCCTAGTCCTTTAATTTAATTTGATATACATGTCAAATATCCATTTACCATTTAGAGCATTATGTGTATGTTATTTCATGTGAATATTTAACAACAAAATGTATAATCCACATCTTCACTTTATTGTCCGCTTGCAACTACAGTTTATGATCTAGTTTTATTTTCACGTAAGTTTCAACTGCAAAGTTTTCAGCTTCTGACAGTTGCTCTCAAAATAGTAGTAAATTCACTCCCTCAGAATCATTTAAGAAAAATAATTTTATCTATATTCTTGTCAATATCTGAATCTATATACTTCTTTATTTTTTCCCAGAATTTTGGTTTGAAATAATAGCTTTTAATTACTTTAGGTTATAGTTTGCTGGTAGCTTGTAAGACTGAGCTTCCTTTCATATCTTTAATTTCTCTAAAGACTTATAATTCTGGGAGTTCTTCATTCTATTTGTGAACTTTGTTGTAAATCCTATAGGTTTTTAATCTTTTTCTTTATATACTTTGGATGCTAAATATCTTCTATGATATTGAATTATATTTTCTGTCAGTTGTTTGGATGCGTTGCTTGTAAAAGATTATTATCAGAATCCAGTAGGCTAAAATCAGCCATGGAAAATATTAATTACTTTAAAATAAATTAACTATACAGAAAAAAATGGATGGTTTGTTGCTTTGGTATGGAAAAATATGTGACTTGGTTGATCATTTCTGTATTTATTATTTCTTAGGGTAGTTTGCTCAAATGCATTTTTAGAAAAAATAATGGTTTACATTTATCAGCTTTATAGATACCAAGGATAAGTATTGTTCTGATAAACTGTTTTTTATTTTACCTGCTCAAAGATTTTAGGTTTTGTTTCTGTTATTTATTAAAACTCTATTTTTATCTAATGCATAGATAAGAAGAAAGAACACATTTTAAAAAATAGAAAACAATTATAGAGAAAAGGATTTATTATGAGGTAGAGTTTTCCAAATTACAATTTTCAAGCAAGACATACTTCATCTTACCACTGTCCCTGTCTTTTCAGAGAGGTGTATAACTTTTGTTATAGTTTGATTTAGACCTAAATTGTCTACAACAAAACTTGTGATTGTTAATGTATAGATGTGGGAGATTTTTAACAATACGTGGAATTGTGTATCTACAGCCAAAGTCAAGATAAAGTACTATGTGCTTCAAATTCCCTTGTACATTTCTTGTAAATGACCTTTGCCTTCACTTGATCTCCTGGAAACCAATGCCCTGACTTCTGTCAGTGTAACTTTTGCTTACCTCAGAAATTCATTCAAACTCTTGGCTCTGTCTTTGTTCACTTAGCGTTATGAATGTGACATTATTCCACATTGAGCCTGTGTCAGTAATTTGTTGTTTCCTTTAGTTCAGTAGTGCCTCATTGTATTGATGTGCTTTTGATTTTTTATCATTTCATCAGCTGAAGGACATTTCGGCTGTTTTCAGGTTTTGGTAGTTTTGAATAAAGTTGAATACAGTACTCATACCTTTGAGTAAATACCTTAAATTTCTGGTTCTTTTTTTTTTTTAATTTTATTTTATTTTTAAACTTTACATAACTGTATTAGTTTTGCCAAATAAGTTTACACTAGCTTTGTAAGGAACAATTTGTTTTCCAAATTGACTATACACAATCTAACAGAAATGTATGTGACTTCCACTTCCTTCATACCCCCATCAGCACTTAGTACAAGTAAGACTGGGATCCTAGCCATTCTAAGAAGTTTTAGTGGTATCTCACTGTGGTTTCAAATTGATTTTTATTAAGTAATAATCTATTGAACTATATATTTAAATGTTTAAAGGTTTGCTGTCTCCAATGAGAAGAAAATTGAAAGTGCGACAAGTACAAAATAGAAGTTATTTATCACAGACTCTGTGGGAGAGGGAGAGGGTGGGAAGATTTGGGAGAATGGCATTGAAACATGTAAAATATCGTGTATGAAACGAGTTGCCAGGCCAGGTTCGATGCACGATACTGGATGCTTGGGACTAGTGCACTGGGACGACCCAGAGAGATGGTATGGGGAGGGAGGAGGGAGGAGGGTTCAGGATGGGGAACACATGCATACCTGTGGCGGATTCATTTTGATATTTGGCAAAACTAATACAATTTTGTAAAGTTTAAAAATAAAATAAAATTTAAAAAAAATGTTGACTAAATAAATTTTCATTTCCTAAGTATAACTTCATGCTCTTTATTCATGTTCCCATTTATATTTTTTCCTAATGTCATTATATTTAAACAACAGGAAGTATACTTGTCATTCTTTAGAAGTAACAAGAATTATGAATATAGTTAAGGTCTTGATATAATTTAGTTTTAGTAAAAAAGTAATCATACTAAGACTTCTATTTCTAAAGCAGGTATAAGAATCTATCCAAAGTAAACTTCTAGTGGTCATCTATTTATTTACTATTTACATTTTATTCATAGGCTTGTTAAAACTGGGGATTGTAAATAATGCAAACTACGACACCTTGTGGATACATACTCTTAAATATAAGAGAAAGATTGTCAAGGTTGAGTACATGGAATTAAAAGCAGGCTCACTTCTCAACAGTCAGTGAGATTAAAAAGAGAAAAAAAATCTTGTGGAAATATGTTCCAATATACCATCCTAGCTGTAAGTGCCCTATTTCCTATTAAAGTGAAAGGAAAAGCTCAGTGCCTTCAGTGCGTTTGTCTGTAAGAGAAATGATACCTGAATGTTAAAAATTCCACTTGTTATTTTTCCAGCCTAAGAAAAAATATGAAAGATCAAGAAATAAAAATGTTTTTTAGAGTTCCAAAGCATGATAAAAATAGATGCTGACGTAGAATTAGCCCATAGTCCTACCCATGTGAATAACCTAGCTCTTTCATTTATGTGACATATGATTACCTAACTACATGTTTAATTTCTTTTCCAATTTACTGGTTACCAGGACCATTATAATAAATAGTAATTTTATTAGTTATCTTAGATTCAGCTGTCTGCACCTGTGTTAGTAATTATAAACAAATGATTAATGTGATAGAAGCAGCTCATTTCATCAGAGAGTGGCATTTTCCCTTGCTCTGACACTTCATTGTGCCAGTCGTCTCCAAACATAAGGTCACAGCTGTTCTGTGACATTTTTACACAATGGAAAATCAGCCTGTTCCATAGAGAAATAAAAAAAGAAATTTAATAACCTGACATTTGATAGTAGAAAAATTATTTCAAATACAAGTAATTTACATGCATCTTATGTGAAAACAACATTAGTGTTAAAGAAATAAAAAGAAATATTTTCGTAGGAATATTTTGAGTTTTAATATGTGGACATAACAAGGCCATCATCCTGAGTCATTTACCCAATGAGCAAGACTGACAATCTCATGAAACCTTTCCAGCAACCTACATGCATGCAATGCAAGAAAACTCCCAAGTTTTTACTATTTGTGAAAAAAAAAATCACTGTTCACTTATATTTTAATAGTGGTTTTACAACTTTACATACATGTCTATTTTGAGGTAGAGCTACCAGAGTAGGTGCATCACTTTCTTAAAGTGACATGCTATAATTGCAATGAAATTTAAGGTCTATTATGACAATAATAGAATATTCTGTCCTTTCTTTTCAGTCCATGAATTCGTCTATTCTCTTACCAATACCATGCTGTTTTTTTGTTATTTTTAATTAAATAATAATTGCTTTACAATATTGTATTGGTTTCTGCCATACATCAACATGATTCAGCCATAGGTATACATATGTGCCCTCCCTCTTGAATCTCCTTCCCAACTCCCACCCCAGCGCATCCCTCTAGGTTGTCACAGAGCCCTGGTTTAAGTTTCCTGAGTCACACAGCAAATTCCCACTGCTATTTTACATATGGTAGTGTATGTTTCCATGTTGTTCTCTCCATTTGTCCCACCCTCTCCTTCCAGCCCCCAACCCCATGTCCAAAATTCTTTTCTCTATATCTGCATCTCCCTTTCTGCCCTGCAAATAGGTTCATCAGTACCATCTTTCTAGATTCCATATTTGGCATTAATATTTCAATATTTGTTTTTCTTTTCCTGACTTCAGTCCGTATGATGGGCTCTAGGTTCATCCACCTCATTTTAACTGACTCAAATGCATTCTTTTTTGTGGCTGACTAACATTCCATTGTATATATGTACCACAGCTTCTTTATCCATTCATCTGTCAATGGACATCTAGGTTGCTTCCATGTCCTAGCTATTGTAAATAGTGCTGCAAAGAACATTAGGGTACATGTATCAGTTTCAGTTATGATTTCCTTAAGGCATAAGCCCAGTGGTGGGATTTTTAGGTCATATGGTATTTTTATTCTTAGTTTTATAGGGAATCTCAACACTGTCTTCCATAATGATGTTATGCTGTTTTTATTTGAATAAGCATACTTGTTATATTTATGTTTATTCTTATGGACATTTTAAGAATTGCTTATTAAACTGTATGTCTGCATATTTAGACATTTTATATAGAATATTGACATTGTTCTTCCTTGAGAAATATTAATTTCTCTAAATTAAAAATTATAGTTCTTATTATAGTAATGAAGTATTTGGGCTAGTACCTTTGATAGAACTTGAACATCACAATTCATCTGTCAAGTATGACTTTCAATAAGGGAAATGTTAATGACCTTTATTAAAAATTAGAGTTTTGATATTTTAAATGTTTATGCATATTTCACTACCTGTCCTATAAAACAATTGAAAAAAGTGAATCTTTCTACTATTTTAACATTTTTTTCTTGCTCTTTGGTCATTCCTCAAATTCCAAACTGTATATATCTACTACCATATGTATTCTTTTCCATGATTTCACTCAACTCACTGTCTTTAAAAGGTTTATATATACTGATGATTTAAATTTATAGACTTACCCTCCACCACAATAGACTATTATATATGATTGCAGCCATGAAATTAAAAGATGCTTACTCCTTGGAAGGAAGGTTATGAACAACCTAGACAGCCTACTAAAATAGCAGAAGCATTACTTTGTCAACAAAATTCTGTCTAGTCAAGGCTATGGTTTTTACAGTGGTCATATATGGATGTCTCTAAAGAAAGCTGAGCACAGAAGAATTGATGCTTTTGAACTGTGGTGTTGGAGAAGACTCTTGAGAGTCCTTTGGACTGCAAGGAGATCCAACCAGTCCATCCTAAAGGAGATCAGTCCTGGGTGTTCACTGAAAGGACTGATGTTGAAGCTGAAACTCCAATACTTTGTCCACCTGATGTGAAGAGCTGACTCATTTGAAAAGACCGTGATGCTGGTAAAGATTGAGGGCAGGAGGATAAGGGAACAACAGAGAATGAGATGGTTGGATGGCATCACCGACACAATGGACATGGGTTTGGGTGGACTCCGGGAGTTCGTGATGGACATGGAGGCCTGGCATGCTGTGGTTCATGGGATCACAAAGAGTCGGACAAGACTGAGTGACTAAACTGAACTGAACTATATATTTATGTCTTGTGTTTGGATTTGTATTGTGTATCTAAGCCTATAAAATTGAAATATATGTTTTTAACCACACAAAATCTATGCCCTGCTATCAAGCACCTTCCTTCTCTACATTACCCAGCAGATACTTGTTCAGAGATATAGGAGTCATTCTTGATTCTTCATATTTCCTTCCATGCCCCCACAACCAATCAGCAGCAAGTTGTTCATCTATACATGGACATTCTGTTCATCTTTCCTACTCTCCCCTACTTTAAGCTATTTGTTCAGACTTCTATAATGTACTGAATTGATTGGTTCTGCCTTTATTTTGTTCTTTCATATAGTTCTTTTAGATAGCAGCCTGGTGCAATTTCTAGAGTATCAAACCAATTACATATTTCCTCTCAGTACGAGAACCCAATAACTTCCCATTTCAATCAGATTAAAATTCTAACTTCTTACAATGACTTAGGTGCTACCTGATCTGGCCCAAAAACATGCCACTTTAATTTCATCTCTCACTGAAGATGACATATATCTATTACTGCAATTCAGAATTCCCTAGTCTTTCATTCCTTTGAACATATCAAGCATCTTTCAGTTTTAGAACCTTTGGAAAAGTTTTGGCATCTGGTTAGAATTATAATACTCCATATCTTTAAGTAGCTATTTACTTTTTGTTGTACAGTTTTGAATTCAAATGTCACTTTATTGGAGAACCCAAGAGATCCTTGTCATTACAGTCAAACATCAATTTATTTCTATGATAATACCAAGTTTATTTTCTTTATATTATTGACTATTATCTAAAAATATTTTAATTGCTTCTTTACCTGTCTTTTCAATAAGATAGTTTTTTCTTTAGGGCAAGGATTCAAATTATTCAGTATAATGTATCCTTAGAAACAAATATAATTCCAGGATTATAGCAATCATTCAATAAACGTTGTTGACTTACCAAAGGAGGCTTCCCAGGTAATGCTAGTAGTAAAGAACCCGCCTGCCAAGGCAGGTAAACCTAAGAGACATGACTTTGATCCCTGGGTTGGGAAGATCACCTGGAGAAGGAAATGGCAACCCACTCCAGTATTCTTGCATAGAGAATCCCATGGACAGAGGAGCCTTGCAGGCTGCAGTTCATAGGGTCACAATGAGTCGGGCATGACTGAAGCAACTTAGTACACACTCGCATGACTTACCCATATGTCTGAATGTTTGTATACCCACAGAATTCATATGTTGAAAACATAATCTCCATTTTGATTGTATTTGAAGATGAGGCCTTCAAGATGTAATTAGATCATGAATGTGATGGAATTGGTGCCCTTTTTGTATCAGTAAGAGAAGCAGAAGATATTAAGAAGAGGTGACAAGAATACACAGAAGAACTGTAGAAAAAAGATCTTCACTGACCTAGAGCCAGACATCCTGGAATGTGAAGTCAAGTGGGCCTTAGAAAGCATCACTACGAACAAAGCTAGTGGAGGTGATGGAATTCCAGTTGAGCTATTCCAAATCCTGAAAGATGATGCTGTGAAAGTGCTGCACTCAATATGCCAGCAAATTTGGAAAACTCAGTAGTGCCCACAGGACTGGAAAAGGCCAGTTTTCATTCCAATCCCAAAGAAAGGCAATGCCAAAGAATGCTCAAACTACCACACAATTGCACTCATCTCACACGCTAGTAAAGTAATGCTCAGAATTCTCCAAGTCAGGCTTCAGCAATACGTGAACCGTGAACTTCCAGATGTTCAAGAGGGTTTTAGAAAAGGCAGAGGAACCAGAGATCAAATTGACAACATCTGCTGGATCATGGAAAAAGCAAGAGAGTTCCAGAAAAGCATCTATTTCTGCTGTATTGACTATGCCAAAGCCTTTGACTGTGTGGATCACAATAAACTGTGGAAAATTCTGAAAGAAATGGGAATACCAGACCACTTGACCTGCCTCTTGAGAAACCTGTATGCAGGTCAGGAAGCAACAGTTAGAACTGGACATGGAACAACAGACTGGTTCCAAATAGGAAAAGAAGTTCGTCAAGGCTGTATATTGTCACCCTGCTTATTTAACTTCTATGCAGAGTACATCATGAGAAATGCTGGGCTGGAAGAAGCACAAGCTGGAATCAAGATTGCTGGGAGAAATATCAAACACCTCAGATATGCAGATGACAACACCCTTATGGCAGAAAGTGAAGAGGAACTAAAAAGCCTCTTGAAGAAAGTGAAAGAGGAGAGTGAAAAAGTTGTTTAAAACTCAACATTCAGAAAACTAAGAACATGGCATCTGGTCCCATCACTCCTGGGAAATAAATGGGGAAACAGTGGAAACAGTGTCAGACTTTATTTTGGGGGGTTGGAAAATCACTGCAGATGGTGACTGCAGCCATGAAATTAAAAGACGCTTACTCCTTGGAAGGAGGGTTATGACCAACCTAGATAGCATATTCAGAAGCAGAGACATTACTTTGCCAACAAAGGTCTGTCTAGTCAAGGCTATGGTTTTTCCAGTGGTCTTGTACGGATGTGAGATTTGGACTGTGAAGAAAGCTGAGTGCCGAAGAATTGATGCTTTTGAACTGTGGTGTTGGAGAAGACTCTTGAGAGTCCCTTGGACTGCAAGGAGATCCAACCAGTCCATTCTAAAGGAGATCAGTCCTGGGTGTTCTTTGGAAGGAATAATGCCAATGTTGAAACTCCAGTACTTTGGCCACCTCATGGGAAGAGTTGACTCATTGGAAAAGACTTTGATGATGGGAGGGATTGGGGGCAGGAGGAGAAGGGGATGACATAGGATGAGATGGCTGGATGGCATCACCGACTCGATGGACATGAGTTTGAGTGAACTCTGGAAGTTGGTGATGGGCAGGGAGGCCTGGCATGCTGAAATTCATGGGGTCGTAAAGAGTCGGACACAACTGAGCAACTGAACTGAACTGCACTTGTATCAGACTGGAGAGAGCTTGCTCTCAGGCTTTTAAAGAAGTCAAGAATAGGGTCCTCATTATACCCAGCCATGCTGGCACCCTCATTTACAACTTCCAGCCTTCAGAGCTGTGAGACATAAATATTTGTCGTTTAAGCAACCCAGTCTATGATATTTGTTGTGGCAGTCTAGGATACTAAGACATTTACCAGGTTCTGTTGTAATTAGATCCAAGAATATTTTTTAAACCATATTTCGGAACACATGTAAGTATTGTGGCATTCAACAATTGTGGATTTAAACTTAGCAAGTGTTATATTATTTTTTTCTGATATATTTGTCTTCTTACTTATTTCTATTTCCATGGAACTTTTCTTAATATATTTAATAGGTGTTCATTATTTTCTGTGGACTAGCAGAATAAGAGGATGAAAGAACCACTTATTTGTCCATCTATTCATTTAGCATTGTTTATGAGATGCCCCCTGTGAGCTAGGTATCCAGGGTGCTACCTTCATGAATCTACTATTCTAATCAGGAGAGAATCTCAATAAATAAATCAATAAACATATTAATACAGCAAAGAAGGTAAAGAGCTATGAGGGCAATTAAGTAAGGTCAACAATATATTGTGTTCTAAGGAAATGTTTACATAGTGCATATAGGGAAGTATTTACTAATAAGATGAAAGTTTGGTAGTGACATCAGTGAACCATAAATGAAGATATCTACAGAGGAAGCATTCATGGCATAGAGAAAAGCAAAGACCTGAAGAGAAAAGATAGTTGTTCCCCTTCAGAAGAGCAAACAGTCCAGTGTTGCTGTGTCTGAGTGAGTAAACAGAAGAGCTACTAGAGGTGAAGATGATCTAACTCAAGCTGAGTTTTATGATCCAAAGAAAGGACTTTGTTGTTGTTGTTAGTAAGATGGGTAATTATTTAGAGGAGTTCATGCAGAGAACTGATAAAATCTGACATGTTCTTTGGCCCATTTTCACTGCTTTTTATACAGGACAGAAGCAGAAGGATCAATTGGATGACTGTTGTGATTATTTAGGTGGGGGATGTTGTGTGGGCTTAACAAAGGATGGATGGTAACAGTAAAAGTGGCTAGTTTTGAGATTTTTGCTTTGCTGTGTTTTACTTTGTCAGAGGTGATTAGGAAACACTGGATTTCTAATGTTAATTTTCATGTTTATTAGCTAGTCAACAGAAAGCATTAGGTACAATGGTTTGAGATTTAGAGTTCTGGGCAGTGGGTATATGAATACAAATTGATGCAATTAGTGAGACACTAAATGATTTTATATTTAGAGCTAATAGAAAATATTACAGTGGTGAGCCCTGAGGCATGTTGTAATTTAGAAGTGGTCAGCTGTCAAGGAACCATGGAAAGTAACTCATATAAGAAAAACAAAACAAACAAAAAAAAACAGGGCCAGGAGCTGGGACTGTTTAGGCAGGCTGATTGAAGTATTTCATGACTTAAGGGTGTAGAAATGACTTTTGCTAACAACGTTTCAAAGAGTCCCTGGAAGCCATATTCATGAATGTTGCATTACATGAGTTGTTGTATCATGAATAATGATGCAGCCAGCAATACAGTAAAAGGTGTTTTGAAGCAGCAGAGGCAAGAATATCTCTATTAGTCAATGCATATTTGTCTATAGGCCTAAGGCATTGGGTTAAAAACAGAGTCAGTACCCCATTCTTTTATATTGGAAGACAATAAATGAGCCAGGGGTAACATTTTTGACAAAAAGGTGAAGCAATGTTTTCTAGACCTGACCAGGAAGAGATGGTATTTTGACAATATGAAAAATCTCCACATGCAGATTTTGGACAGTAGTAAATAAATGCTCTTCTCTACCTATGATTCTAAGTCACCATTAAATCACCATGTGCTAAGTCCCTTCAGTCATGTCTGACTCTTTGCGACCCTCTGGACTGTAGCCCTCCAGGCTCCTTTGTGTATGGGATCCTCCAGACAAGAATATGAGCCCATATTTTTTATAATACATTTTAAAATAAATTGTATATATAGGAAGGGGTATCATAAAAATATTTCCCTTGGGTCTTAATGCAACTTAAGGATAGCTCTGGTTTCAATTTTGTGTTCTGATTTTGAAATTGTATTGTTATATAAGAAAATTCTCTAAATCTAAGGAACATATACAGGAAACATTTAGAAATAAATGGCTCAGTGTCTGAAATTTACTTTTGAATGATTCAGAAAAATATTATACAGGTGAATATTTGCTTTTTAAATTTAAAAATATTTTAGCTCTTTATTTGAATTTTTAAAGATATAAGGTAAATTAAAGAGCTACTTATTGAAATTGTTAGTTATTTTTAATCTTAGATTTGTGTACTATTCTACCTTATGTTATTCTGTTTTACTTTAGTATACTTGATTGTAAATTAACTTTATTTCCCAAAATATAATGCTATTAATCAGGAAAATGTAGCAAATCCTGGCTATGTGAAACCATAAATAGATCCTGTACCAATCAGAATAATATATATTCTAAATGTTCATGAATCAAATAAACAAAGATGAGTTGATTTTTGATGAGTTGAGTATATTTTTGATATATTTTGTCATTTTTATGTTCTATTTTTTCAACTACATCTTTAAAGAAATTTATTTACATCATATAAAAAGGAACCAATTTATAGGCACACTGCTAAAAAACTTGACTCTTGGTGTAAAAGAATATAATGATTGTACATAACTTAAACAGAGGTATCTTATTTTATTAACAATCTGACTTGAAAAAATACTAATATAATGTTATATCTTAATTTTATTTATAGTTATAGACTAATGATCATTCAATCACTAAGAGGTCCTTTGGTACTTGGAAAGAGATGGCACTGAAAATAATTTGCAAGACAGAAATTTTATAATGAGTTGAATCTGAGGCAAAGCAGGATAAAGGCTGAGAGGAAGTGACCCTACCTCTGATTTCACTTTTCTGCAAATATAATATGATCATTGACATGAACAAAATAAGTATTGAACTACTCAGAAGTAAGTAATTCAAATCCAATAGGATTTTTGCTTCTAAATTTCTAAAAAGAAGAAATCATGTTTCTGATGATCTTGGCAAATGCTAGTTAATCATACTGGTAATAAGGATGTCTACAGTGGATGCTATTCATCGCAATGTCAAGTCTTAGACTTATGGGTGGACCTACAGGGCCTTATGCTGAGTGAGTTAAATCAGAGAGAGAAAGACAAATATTGTGTTATCATTTATATGTGGAATATAAAAAATAAAACAATCAAATGTATATGACAAAACAGAAACAGACTCATAGATACAGAAAACAACCTAATGGTTACCAGTGGGAAGAGGGAAGGAGGGAGGGGCGAAATAGTGGCATGGGATTAAGAGAAAAAACCTACTGTGAATAAAATAGGTAAGCAAAATGATATTGTACAGTGCAGAGAAATATAGTCACTTTTGTGATAACTTGAGATAATCTTTTAAAATATTGGATCAAGGACTGCCCTGGAAGTTCAGTGGTTAGGACTTTGCTTTCCAGTGCAGGTGATGGGGGTTTGATCCCTGATTAGGGAGCTAAGATCTCACTTGCCTTGTGGCCAAAAAAAATGAAAGCATTAAAAAAAAAAAAGGTGGTACTGTAACAAATTCAATAAAGACTTTTAGAATGGTCCAAAAATATTAAATCACTGTTGTACATCTGAAACTAATATACTATTATAAATCAGCTATAGTTCAATATATACATATATAGAGAGAGAGAAAGAGAGAGAAATTTTCAAAAGGACAATAGACTGATTAGTAACAAAGTGGTTCATTGCATTATCTTTATTATTTATGGCTTCTGAAATTTCCATGTCAATAACTACAAAACAAGGCTAGAAAATGGGAAATTAAAATGCATGTACATTTTGCATTTGGAGTTTATCCTTTTGCTCTTGTTTTTCTTTTTTTTTTTTTTTAACTTTTATTGGACATTAGAAAATATTCCCTAAAGTAAAAAGGGACAGTTTAAGCATACTGCTGTTTTTTTTTTCCTTATAGTCAAGAGGAAAATCAGAGTTTTGATAAAGCCTAGTAAATTAAATTTTCTTTGTTCTCTGAAACTTTCTGCATGGTCAGTTTTCAGGCAAGCCATACTGTGAACCTGTCAAATTCGTATTTCAGGAAAAAACAGAGTAAAAGTGAATACCATTTATCCACGGCATATTGTTCTTAAATATTTTGAGATATTTGAATTTGGATCTTTTTTCCATTTCCTTTCTTATAATATGTATTTTTGAATTTATGAAAACTGTAGTAGTATTTTATTTTTCTGTGCTTCAGCTCTTCAGTCATTTTGGTGTTATCAGAGGCAAAGGATTTCAGACTATGATCTCTGAACTGCAGTATACTACCCATTCTTCCTCTGATGGTCCCACTGTCTGGGTTCAGGGTTCAGTTCCTATTGATTAAATGAAAACTCAAAATATGCATTATATATCTTCAGTTTTAATGATGAAATGTATGTTGTGTCTTAAAAATAACTCTCTGATAGTCTTATGGAGATCTTACACATTTTAAAACTAATACAACTTTTATAATCTTTCTATTTATTTAAAAGATCTAAGCTATACCTTCAAAAATGAAGCCAGAACAAACCTGATTCATGTTCACAAATGTTTTTTCTTCTTTCTACTGTGCCCTTCTCTTAGGCTTTTGTCCTGTTTCTGGCCTTTTCAGAATCCAACTTTTATAAATTTCTTTAGCTTTGCTTATAAGTTGCAGTGATTTTGCTCAAGCCTGGCTTTTCAGTTGTAAAAGATAGAATTTTTGTAAAAGTTAAACTTTGTTTTTTTTATTTGGTATCAATATCTATGTATCTTTGTGCTGTAATTTTGAATAATTCATTTGAAATAAAACCAACTATCAGGTATAAAAGTGATTAAGCTTTAAATGAACATGAAAAAGAGCACTTTTCCTCACCACAGTTATTTGGATTAGAGATCTGGTTGAACTCCTCCAAACCCCAGCTTACACATAAAAGCACATTCATATTTTGTTTTATTGAAAACTACACTGAGAAAAAAAAGAGAAAAAAATTTCAAAAGTATATATTTGAATTTGTCAAGTTGTCAGTTTTACATATTGGCTTGTATTTCTGGAGAGATGCCACGTTTACAGAAAGAAACAAGGGACTCATCAGCATGCGTTTTAGTTGGTATTTAAAGAATAAATTCTGGATGAGGTTGAATAGGAAAAACATAGATAATTAGTCAAATGGACCCTAGGATGATACCTATTATCAGGCCAATAGTTAGATTTTAGAAGAGGAATAGAGAAGCAGAAAGGAGAAAAATGAACAGCCAGTAATGAAAGAGAATTATTTCAGCAAGCCAAGAGCAGTTTTGTCAAAGAAGACGTGTCATGTAAATGACAAATCAGAAGAAGGGAGACTAGATATTGAGAAATGTTCACTGGAGGTGGCAACAAAAAGGAAATAGTGACATTGATAAACAGCAGTTACAATGAATGTTGGAAGGAAAATGTTCTTGTGAAGGGATACAGTTTTGTAAGCAAGTGGAGACAGAGCTGATACAAATGAAGTATTCCTAGACAGAAAGTAGAGAAATTAAATCACTCTGGGACAGTGATATTTTTAAGTGGCTCATTTTATGAATTTATCATAGTCAATCAGTGTGTAATAACTATATTTTTGTTTATTTATTTGAGATGGTCTAAAGACTATCTCAGTTCAGTTCAGTTGCCCAGTCGTGTCCATCTCTTTGTGACCCCATGGACTGCAGCATGCCAGGCATCCCTGTCCATCTCCAACTCCCAGAGTTACTCAACCTCATGTCCATTGAGTCAGTGATGCCATCCGACCATCTCATCCTCTAATGTCCACTCCTCCTACTGCCTTCAATCATTCCCAGCATCAGGATCTTTTCATATAAGTCAGCTCTTCGCATCAGGTGGCCAAAGTATTGGGAGTTTCAGCTTCAGCATCAGTCCTTCCATTGAATATTCAGGACTTATTTCTCTTAGGATGGACTGGTTGGATCTCCTTGCAGTCCAAGGGACTCTCAAGAGTCTTCTCCAACACCACAGTTCAAAAGCATCAATTCTTCAGTGCTCAGTTTTCTTTATAGTCCAACTGTCACATCCATACATGACTACTGGAAAAACCATAGCTTTGACTAGATGGACCTTTGTTGGCAAAGTAATGTCTCTGGTATTAATATGCTGTCTAGGTTGGTCATAACTTTCATTTCAAGGAGCAAGCGTCTTTTAATTTCATGGCTGTAATCACCGTCTTCAGTGATTTTGGAGCCCCCCAAAATAAAGTCTCTCACTGTTTCCACTGTTTCCCCATCTCTTTGCCATGAAGTGATGGGACTGGATGCCATGATCTTAGTTTTCTGAATGTTGAATTTTAAGCCAACTTTTTCACTCTCCTCTTTCACTTTCATCAAGAGGCTGTTTAGTTCTTCTTCATTTTCTGCCATAAGGGTGGTGTCATTTGTATATCTGAAGTTATTGATATTTCTCCTTGCAATCTTGATTCCAGCTTGTGCTTCATCCAGCCCAGCATTTCTCATGATGTACTCTGCATATAAGTTAAATAAGCAGGGTGACAATATACAGCCTTGATGTAATCCTTTCCCTATTTGGAACCAGTCTGTTGTTCCATGTCCAGTTCTAACTGTTGCTTCCTGATCTTCATACAGATTTCTCAAGAGACAGATCAGTGGTCTGGTATTCCCATCTCTTGAAGAATTTTCCAGAGTTTGTTGTGGTCCACACAGTCGAAGGCTTTGGCATAGTCAATAAAGGAGAAATAGATGTTTTTCTAGGACTCTCACTTTTTTGATGATCCAGAGGATGTTGGCAATTTGATCTCTGGTTCCTCTGCCTTTTCTAAATGCAGCTTTGAACATCTGGAAATTTCCGGTTCATGTACTGTTGAAACCTGGCTTGGAGGATTTTGAGCATTACTCTACTAGCGTGTGAGATGAGTGCAATTGTGTGGTAGTCTGGGCATTCTTTGACATTGCCTTTCTTTGGGATGAAATAAAAACTGACCTTTTCCAGTCCGGTGGCCACTGCTGAGTTTTCCAAATTTGCTGGAAATTGAGTGCAGCACTTTCACAGCATTATCTTTTAGGGTTTGAAATAGCTCAACTGGAATTCCATCACCTCACTAGCTTTGTTTGTAGTGATGCTTCCTAGGGCCCACTTGTCTTTGCATTCCAGGATGTTTGGCTCTAGGTGAGTGATCACACCATCGTGATTATCTGGGTCGTCGAGATCTATTTTGTACAGTTCTGTGTATTCTTGCCACCTCTTTTTAATATCTTCTGCTTCTGTCAGGTCCATACCATTTCTGTCCTTTATTTTGCTCATCTTTGCATGAAATGTTCCCTCAAGTCTATCTAACAAGTTCTAATCATGTCAAGAGTTTTTGTCAATATATTACAAGCTATATAAATGTATGATTTCTTAATGAGTTATGTTAGCTTTCTGTATTCATTTGTAGTGTCATGTTTTCTGTAATACATTATTTTCAATAACTCTTTCAACGTAATTTATTTCAATGTTATTTTTTGTCTTTTTTCTGAAGTACTACTTCAACAGCCTTCTAGGTCATTTTCTTTTAGTTATTCATTTTAAAAGAGCTTATCAATTCTTCATTTTATAAAATATGATTTTTTGTGGATTTTTCATCCTTTATTAGGATATAAATATTTGGTTCTTTTTAGTGTTTTATCTGGTACAATAAGAGGTTGGGAAATATAGAACTGGGAACAGTTAAAATTACTGGATATCATTTGACTAACTTATGGTTGCTTCCTTGCTATAGGGTCACTGTCAAACATTTAATTCTTCTGATCAAGCACACATCTGTTTATGTTTCTATCTATGGAGCAAAACATGCATGTGTTTGTTCTTCATGGCTGATCTTAGGTCACCTTCATCTCAACCTTTTCTTTCTAGCTTCCTTTTCCTCCACCTTCTCTGGTTTCATTGGTATTTCTATTAACAGAGATTGCTTAGTTATCTATAGAGCTCTAGATTAGAGAAGGAAAAACCAAGGCTTGATATTTTCTCCAACTTTTGTTGAGCCTGTATGTACTCAATGTAACAGAAATATATTAGCTTCGGTTTTCAGACTTTAGTAACATCAAAATCATCTGGAGACTCCAACAAACACAAGTTTCCAGGACTCATTAACACCATATCTTCTGATTCAGTAGGTCTGAGGAGAGACTTGATAATTTACTTCTCTAACAAGTTCCCCAGTGATACTGATGCTGCTTTTCCAGGGATCATAGCTTGAGAAACACTGGTCTAGATTGAAAGACTGTCCCACATCACCATTATTAACTAGAAGTATTGCTTCTTTTCCATCATAAGCATAAAAGAGCTAGTGAAAGATCTTTGTCCTTCTGGTATTGATGCACCTTGCCTCAAAAATTTTGGATCAAGTCTTCTAATCATTAGTTATGCAAAATCTAATTTAAAAACTTGGAAAGTTTGGCCCTAACAACAGTATCACTGTCCATTCCATGAGCTATCTTGTAGCTAACTTTAGACTCCTGAACTACTTGCTGTGCTTTCTCTTTTTTTACAAAGATCTACAGCTTTTGGTATCTCCTCAGGGAATCCTTCCTATCGAATACCTGAGTGATACACCTCTTTCTTACCAGACAAGCAATGATGTAAGCTTTTTCTAGAAACTTACTTGTTTTTATTTTAGACCAACTATGTTAGTTTTACTTACTGAAAACATTCATTATTTCACAGTTACTACAGTAATGAATCCAAGGGTGGATTAGATGGGTCAGTGCTGACTCTCACAAGGCTGAAATCAAGGCGCTTTCCAGGGTTGGGTTATAATACGGTGATTCAACCAGGAAAGAATCTATATCTCCATTCTCTTAGAGAAAGGAAATGGAAGAATTCATATTTTTATGGGTGTAGGAATCATGGAAGTGTGCTTCTTTAAACCCACCCATGCAAAGTAGAAATTAGAATGAGTCAGCTAACAAAACAGAGTCATGTATAATGCAATCACATAGGTGGCCTACCTTTGCCTTATTCTTTTGGTTAGAAGTAAGTCACAGATCTTTCTCACAATAGAGGGAAAGGGATTACATGAAAGCCTAAAAGCAAAAGGCTGGTAATATGAGGGCCTTTGAAGTCTGTCCACCACACTATTGAATATCTTATAGTGCTAAGTAACAATAGAATTTCTTTGCTGATTTTTTGAAACTTCTTTTAATTTTTCCCTCTTAATAATGTTAGATCTTAAAGTATGATGATGAGGTCACACTTCATAGAATAGCTGTAGCTGAAGTATAATGATAAAACTAATAACTACTATTGGTATTTTTTGTTTTAATAAATCTTTATTTTTATTATAATAAATCTATCTACTTCTGCTTTGGAAAAGAATGCATTTGGCTGTTCTTTACTGCTACTATGACATTTGGTTTTAAGTATAAAAATGAAATTAATAATGGTGAAAAGTTCAAAACAGGTATAATGTCATTTATTTTTCTAAATGGCAGTACAGAATTCTTCCTGCCTCATAGAAAGTTAGCTTAGTAATGGAACCTGTTACAAACAAAATCTTTAATCAATATCCTAAAAATGTACATTCATTTTAGAATAATATATCTCATAGGCCATTAAATATGAAGTGTTTTGAATATTTTCTAATCTCTAACTTATATTCTACAATACATGCTAATTTCAGTATTCAGTGTAGTCTTTGAGCAATATGTCTATATAAATCATAAAGAGTTGTATAAAGGTTTATACAGCTATTTTCTTTTAACAATATAACCGTTCATTGATTTCCCATGTATCTTCTGTAGTTTTTCAGATATAATTCATTTTTATAATAGCTAGATATATAATAGTGAAATTAAAATTCTCACTTAAGATCATAATTTTGAAAAGGTATTTCTATAGTTTTACTCTCAAAGCTCATAAATGTTGATGCACTTATTAGTACTCTTTTATGTGTTTATTTGATGAAAATGAAAGAGGAGAGTGAAAAAATTGGCTTAAAACTCAGCATTCAGAAAACTAAGATCATGGCATCTGATCCAATCACTTCATGGCAAATATATGGGGAGACAGTGATGGACTTTATTTTGGGGGGCTCCAAAATCACTGCAAATGGTGATTGCAGCCATGAAATTAAAAGACACTTGCTCCTTAGAAGAAAAGTTATAACCAAACTAGACAGCATATTAAAAAGCAGAGACATTACTTTGCCAACAAAGGTCCATCTAGTCAAAGCTATGGTTTTTCCAGTAGTCATGTATGGATGTGAGAGTTGGACTATAAAGAAAGCTGAACACCAAAGAATCGATGCTTTTGAACTGTGGTGCTGGACAGGCCTCTTGAGAGTCCCTTGGACTGCAAGGAGATCCAACCAGTCCATCCTAAATGAGATCAGTCCTGAATATTCATTGGAAGGACTGATGCTGAAGCTGAAACTCGAATACTTTGGCCACCTGATGCAAAGAACTGACTCATTTTAAAAGACCCTGATGCTGGGAAAGATTGAAGGCAAGAGGAGAAGGGGACAACAGTAGATGAGATGGTTGGATGGCATCACCGACTCAATGGACATAAGTTTGAGTAAACTCTGGGAGTTTTAAATAAATAAACATTTATTTGAAATAAATATTCAGAAATTGAAAATGTTGCAAATATTCAAAAATTGAAAGGTGTTTTAGTATTTTCACTACAAAATATGTTAACTCACACTTATATGTGTATTAGAAATTAGGAAATAAATCATTCAGTGTCTTGCACAGATTGCTGTTCCCATGTTTAGCAACATAGGTTCATTATTTCTTTGGTTAAGTTGAATTTTGGCAATTTTATATTTTTGCTGCTGCTGCTGCTGCTAAGTCACTTCAGTCGTGTCCAACTCTGTGCGACCCCATAGATGGCAGCCCACCAGGCTCCCCTGTCCCTGAGATTCTCCAGGCAAGAACACTGGAGTAATTTTATATTTTTTGTATTTTTCAAATAGTATTTCAGCACAAACTTTTTCATTTTGTTTGTTTGATAGGAACAAATTTTATCTTCCAACTTGCCCCTAATTGAATGTGGATTTTGCTTTAATATTGTCTTGAAAAAAATTAGAGTGACCTTTACTTCACTCTTTAAAAGATGTTCATTAAGGTGGCCAAATAATAGATCATATATATTACTGTAGTTGTCTTAAAGACTACTACTTAAATTTAATATTCTTAACTAGGTTGGAAGTTATAGCTCTCTAGAATTATTAGGCAGAACAATTAATACGTGGCTTCTCTTTTGCTATAAAGATCTGGTAATGAATTTTGCCTGTAAAAGAAAAACAATGCAGATTATATGTCTAGATATGTATCAGTTCAGTTCAGTTTAGTTCAATTGCTCAGTCCTGTCCGACTCTTTGCGACCCCATGAATCGCAGCACGCCAGGCCTCCCTGTCCATCACCAACTCCCAGAGTTCACTCAGACTCACATCCATAGAGTCAGTGATGCCATCCAGCCATCTCATCCTCTGTCGTCCCCTTCTCCTCCTGCCCCCAATCCCTCCCAGCATCAGAGTCTTTTCCAATGAGTCAACTCTTCGCATGAGGTGGCCAAAGTACCGAAGTTTCAGCTTTAGCATCATCCTTCCAAAGAAATCCCAGGGCTGATCTTCTTCAGAATGGACTGGTTGGATCTCCTTGCAGTCCAAGGGACTCTCAAGAGTCTTCACCAACACGACAGTTCAAAAGCATCAATTCTTCGGTGCTCAGCCTTCTTCACAGTCCAACTCTCACATCCATCCATACATGACCACAGGAAAAACCATAGCCTTGACTAGACGAACCTTTGTTGGCAAAGTAATGTCTATGCTTCTGGATATGCTATCTAGGTTGGTCATAACCCTCCTTCCAAGGAGTAAGCATCTTTTAATTTCATGGCTGCAGTCACTATCTGCACTGATTTTGGAGCCCCAAAAAATAAAGTCTGACACTGTTTCCACTGTTTCCCCATCTATTTCCCATAAAGTGATGGGACCGGATGCCATGATCTTCATTTTCTGAATGTTGAGCTTTAAGCCAACTTTTTCACTCTCCACTTTCACTTTCATCAAGAGGCTTTTTAGTTCCTCTTCACTTTCTGCCATAAGGGTGGTAGATATGTATATGTTACTTAACATATGTACGTGGGATTATGTATAGATATACATAGATATTATGTATAGATATATGTATAGATATGTATATGTTACTTAACATATATAAGTGAGATTATGTAGTATTTGTCTTTTTTTTTTTGTCTTGCTTATTTTAATTAAGCTAAGATCCTCCAAGTTTATCCATGTATCGCAAATGGTAGAATTTCCTTATTTAAAGGTTAATGATATTTTTTTATAAATGTGGTGAAATATTATATCTATTATTTTATATATAAGTATGTATCAATATGAAGGATTTCCTGGTGGCTCAGTGGTAAAGAACCTGTCTGTCAGTGCAGGAGATGTGTGTTTGACCCCTCGGTCAGGAAGATACCCTGGAGAAGGAAATAGCAGCTCATGCCAGTATTGTTGCCTGGGAAATCCCATGGACAGAAGAGCCCTCAGGGCTATAGTCCATGGGGTTGCAAAATAGTATGAACAGGACCTAGTGATTAAAGATTAAACAACAACAATATAGTGTGTGTGTGTGGGCGTGTGTGTGTATGTATATATATATATATATATACACACATATACATATATAACATTCATCTGTTGAGATATTAAAATTTAGCTCATAAATTAAAGTCTATAATATGAAAATACTTCCACATTTTGGAGGGCGTATCCCCTGATGCTAATCGCTGTGCAGTTTAAGCATTGTTAAAGATCTACCTTTCAGGGCACCATGGAATATATTTTATTTTTATTTGACAAGAAATTCTAGTACTGTAATTAAAATGGTAAGTTACATGTAAAAGTCTTTATTTAAACTTTAAAATGTATAGTAATGTAGGCTGCAATATTAATTCACTGTAAAACATAGTTGGGCGTAGTTTTAAAATTAGTATTCTTATTTAAGAAAACAAAAAAACAACCTGGAGTAGTTTACTTAATTAAAATAGAAGTATTTCATTTGAAACAATTAATGTTACTACATTCTCAAACTATTCTGGGAAATAACTAAAATATCTCATCAAAAGAAAGAAAACATCTCATCAAAAGTTAGTTGAACGAATTTTTTAAATTCCCTCTTTACAGAGATTTTTATTCACTTGAATTTCTTATGACAAAAGTAGAAAAGAAAAGGATTTAATTTCCAGAGGGGTGCTCATGGAAAGCAGCATCACTTTAAAAGTGTGTACTTCCTTTGAACGCAGCTTGTAGCCAGAACAGAAAAAAGAGGATAAGAGAAGAGTGACGTTAAAAGTGCCCTGTGGAATAAAAGATGGGAACATATTTGTATCAACTTATGGCTATGATACTCTAAGAAAAAAAAGAAGAGGTTCAGGAGAAATGCTACGAAAGGGAACTAGATGATGACCTGTTTCTCTCTGTGCCTGCCATCATTACAAAACTCGGCACTAATAATCTGCAATAGTTATCTAGACTTTACCGACAGGATTTTCTATTTAATTTCATGCAATGCTGAGGAAAGTCAGCTTCAAAGGAGTAACAGTTGGGTGCACATCATCTTGAGCACTGAAATGAATGTGTTGTAATCACTTAGAGTTTTATCATTATTTAGGACCTGTAGTGCGGAGAAGGCAATGGCACCCCACTCCAGTACTCTTGCCTGGAAAATCCCATGGACGGAGGAGCCTGGTAGGCTGTAGTCCATGGGGTCACTAAGAGTCGGACACAACTGAGCGACTTCCCTTTCACTTTTCACTGTCATGCATTGGAGAAGGAAATGGCAACCCACTCCAGTGTTCTTGCCTGGAGAATCCCAGGGACGGGGGAGCCTGGTGGGCTGCCATCTCTAGGGTCGCACAGAGTCGGACACGACTGAAGCGACTTAGCAGCAGCAGGACCTGTAGTGAGTGATATGTCAATCACTAGTCACATGCTTTTCAGGCATTTAAAATGTGAGTATTCTAAATTGAAATGTACTTAACTGTAAATCACACATTGGATTTTGAAGACAGGACAAAAAATAAGCAATGTAAACTCTCATGAATAAAATGAATTATTTTATACTGATTAAATTTTGAAAAGATAGTATTTTGAATAATGAGGTTAAAAAAAAATACCTAAAATAAATTTCACTTATTTCTCTTTAGCTTTTTAACATGGCTACTAGCAAATTTAAAATTACATATTTGAATCTGTTATATTTCTATTTGATTGCACTAATCAGTATTTTAGCCAGAAGTAGCTTCCCCATCGTGCTCTGATTACTGGATATATAATACAAATAACAGTTTATAATGAGACAAGATACTATCATTTACACAGTAATGGAGTTCTCAAACAACAACAACAAAAAGATAAAGCTTATTCTAAAACTGAGTGTAATTTAGTAAACATAGGAAGTTGGAGACTAAATACAACAAACTGAGAAACCAATAAATGCAATTTAAGAGCATACACTAAAAAGAGGAAGACTAAGAAACAGTCAAATCAAACTGCTAATGGGAAAGTAATTAGTAAGCTCATCTTCCTTAGATAACCATTTTCTTAAAAAAGTAAATTCATAGAGAGAGGCCTGTTCAATACTATCTGGTTTATTATAGAGAGGCCTGTTCAATAGTATCTGGTTCTACTCAATGATTAATTAGGTAACCTAGACTTGATAATTGTTGTTGTGGAATAAACAATCCTGATGCTTTTGAAGCAGTCATTTATGACTATTTGTTACCATAAACATGTGATACAGGTAAGATTGAGTCAAGAAATGTTATATTTTTCTTGCTATATGCCACTAACATGCTGCAAGACTAGTGATTTGAGACACATTACCTGTATGAGGTTGTCAATGGCGTCCTTCATACAAACTTAGCACCACCAGAACTTTTACCATCCTGCCTTTGTAACTATCAAGGAAGTTTGAGAATCTAATTCTTTGCACTCAAGATTTAAGGCTTAATTGTCAAATATTGTGTTCTATAACTTTTGTAAAATGTTTCTCTCTTTTTTCTCTCACCAGTTTCTTTCCTTCCCTAAGAAGCTGGAAGCAAAAATATAATTTCTTGTTATAATGTTCTTTGGGATAGAAAAATTTGCTCAATATTGGAAAAGTGCTTTTTCACTCGTTGTTTAAAAGCAAACTCATATGAAAATACTGTACAGCACAAAAATCATGAAGCTAAAAGTCCAGTGACTTAGTTTATGTTCTTGGCTTTACCACAGGCTGAGATGTGATTTTGTTGATACCAAACATATCTCCACAAAACACTAAAAACAAAAAGCAAATACTATAAGTATAAATTTATTCTACTTTTATAGTAAAGTAGGAAAGGAGAGATATTTAGAAAAATATACAGTTCTTTCAAGCCAGAATAACACGATATGTAAAGAATTGACCATTGAACCAATTATTCAAGAGGAAATTAAAAAAAAATACAAGATTGTTTATCTTTATAACTTATCATAATATTTTAGTAACATGAAATATAAAACCCAAAGATGTAGTTGTTGAGTCAACTTGACTTTAATATTGAAAATATCTGTAAAAATATAAAATAGAAGGAAAATAAACAAAAATAAGCAATGGCAAAAATGATAAAAATAAAGCAAAACAAAAGCAAATTATTAAGAACTAAAACATATTAATCAATAGCTTTTCTTGAAGTGTCTGGGCTAAAACAAGAAACCAAATCCATATTTCCAAGGATATATCAATCTAATTTCCTAAAGACTTAGGTAACAAGTCAATTAAAATGTGTGTGTAACTTACCCCATCAGATCATATCATCATATTCAAAAATTCTTTGTATCATACATATATTTTATTTGTATAATTTTAAAATTGGTATGGAAAAGGAAATAATGCATAATTGCAAATGACTTTTTAAGTAAGGTAATTAATTCAAGTTTTACAGGACAGACTTGAATCCTACTGCTAAGTCACTTCAGTTGTGTCCAACTCTGTGCGACCCCATAGATGGCAGCCCACCAGGTCCCCTATCCCTGGGATTCTCAAGGCAGGGACACTGGAGTGGGTTGCCACTTCTTTCTCCAATGCGTGAAAGTGAAAAGTGAAAGTGAAGTCGTTCAGCCGTGTCTGACCCTTAGGGACCCCATGGACTGCAGCCTACCAGGCTCCTCCATCCATGGGATTTTCCAGGCAAGAGTACTGGAGTGGGTTGCCATTGCCTTCTCCGACATGAATCCTATTGCTGTGCTAATTGGTTATTTATCAGATGTTAGTGTGCGTTAGTGGCTGAGCCACATTTGCAATCCCATAAATGGCAGCCCTCCAGGTTCTCTGTCCATAGAATTCTCCAGGCAAGAATACTGGAGTGGGTAGCTATTCCATTTTCCAGGGGATCTTCCTGACCCAGGGATTGAATCCTGGTTTTCTGCATTCCAGGCAGATTCTTTACTGTCTGAGCCACCATTTATCAGATAGTATTCATTAAATGATATGTTTAAAAGCATAGGGACATTTTCAGATGAAAAGTCATTTAATATAAATCATGTATATTAAAGTTTTAGGGATAAGGACACTAATGACCATAGGGATGAATATTTTGCCTGAGGTTTTACATTATATTGTTGTTACAAAATATTAACATAGAGCATTCCATATATAGAATAATTTCCTCTACATTAAATCTTAAAAATTTATATGGAGACAAAAAAGAACCCAAATAGCCAAAGCAACCTTGAGAAAGAAAAACCAAGCCAGAGGAATCATGTTTCCTGACTTCAGACTTTACAACAAAGATAGCGTCATCAAAAGAGTATGGTAATGGCACAAAAACAGAAATATATGTCAATGGAACAGGATAGAAAGCCAAGAAATAACTGACGTAGTTATGATCAATTAATCCATGACAAAGGAGGCAGGAATAAACAAAGGAGGAAAGACAGTCTCTTCAATATGGTGATGGGTAAACTGGACAGCTACACACAAAAAAATAAAAAAGAGTATTCTTTAACACCATATACAAAAGTAAACTCAAAATACCTAAATGTAGGACTGGATACTATAAAACTCTAAGAAGAAAACATAAGCAGAACACTCTGATATAAATTATAGCAAAGAATAATGGAAATAAAAACAAAAATAAACAAATGGGACCTAATTAAACACAAAGCTCTTCCACAGCAAAGGAAATCATAAGCCAGATCAAAAGATAACCCACAGAATGACAGAAGCTTTGCAAATGACGTGATTGACAAGGGATTAGTCTTCAAACAGCTCATGGGACTCTATCGAAAAGTAAACAACACAATCAAAAAAGCGGACAGAAGATCTAAATAGACATTTCTCCAAAGAAGACATACAAATTGTCAAGAAGCACAAGAAAAAATTATCAACATTGCTTATTATTAGAGAAATGCAAATCAAAACTATAATCTCACCTCACACTAGTCAGAATGGCGATCATAAAAAATCTGCAAACAATAAATGTGAGGGAGGGTGTGGAGAAAAGGGAACCCTCCTACGCTGTTGGTGGCAGTGTAAGTTGGTACAGCCACTATGGAGAACAATGTGAACTTTCCTTAAAATCTACAATTAGAGCTATCATATGATCTACTAGTCCCACTTCTGGGCATATGTCCAGAGAAACACATAGTTGGAGAGGATATATACACCCAAAGTTCATTGCAGTACTGTTTGCAATAACCAAGACATAGAGGCAACCTAAATATCCATCAAAAGATGAATGCATGAAGATGTGGTGCATATATATGATGGAATACTACTCAGCTATTAAAAATGAAATAATGCCATTTGCAGCAACATAGATAGACCTAGAAATTTTCATATTAAGTAAAGTAAGTCAAACTAAGAAAGACAAATATCATATTATATCACTTATATGTGGAATCTAATAAAAAGAAAAAATATACAAATGAATGTATGTACAATCAGAAACAGACTCACATACTTAGAAAACAAACTTAGAGTTTACAGGGTGGAAGGGTTGATTAAGGGTAGGGATAGATAGTTTTGGATTGACTTGTACACACTGCTATATTTAAAATTCAGCAGTGACCTACTGTATAGCACAGAGAATGCAGTTCAATACTCTATAAAACCTAAATAGGAAAAGAGTTTGAAAAAAACTAGATATATTTTATCTATAACTGAATCACTTTGCTATACATCTGAAAATAACACAACATTGTTAATCAACTATGTCTATATAAACAAAATTATAAGTAAAAGAAAACCTATTCTCATTTTAAAAGAATAAGTGAATTTAACATGGTGACTAGAAGATCAATATGTGAAAATCAATTGTATTTCTAAATGTTTGAAACTGACAGAATGCAATGGAACAATGACAAAAAAAATCAACAACCTACAAACAAAATTAACACAAAAATGTATAAGACCTCTATGGTGAAAATTTGAAAACACTGCTGAGAGAAATTCAGAACTTTAATAAACTTTATAAAATATGCATAGATAGAGAAACTCAATAGTCCTACTTTGTCAGTTCTCCCCAAATTAAAATATGTGTTGTTGTTTGTGTTGTTCAGTCACTAAATCATGTACGACTCTTTGTGACACCCTGGACTGCAGCATGCCAGGCTCTTCTGTCTTCCACTGTCTCCTGGAGTTTGCTCAAATTCATGTCCATTGAGTTAGTGATGCTATCAAACCATCTCATCCTCTGCTGCCCACTTCTCCTTTTGCTTTCAATCTTTCCCAGCATCAGGGTCTTTTCTAATGAGCTTACTTTTCACATCAGATAGCCAAAGAACTGGAGTTTCAGCTTCAGCATCAGTCCTTCGAATGAATATTCATGGCTGATTTCCTTTAGGATTGACTGTTTTGATCTCCTTGCGGTCCAAAGGACTCTCAAGAGTCTTCTCCAGCACCACAATTTGAAAGCATCAATTCTTTGGCACTCAGTTTTCTTTATGGTCCAACTCTCATATCCCTACATGACTACTGAAAAACACCATAACTTTGACTATATGGACCTTTGTCAGCAAAGTAATCTCTGCTTTTTAATACACTATCTAGGATTAAACTATAGATTTACGCAATTACAATAAAGATCCCAGTAGAGATTTTGTCTGAGTAGGAGGGTAAGGGTATTGACTAGCTAGTTGTAAATGCAAAAGACCTAAAATGGTTGAGACAAACTCGAAGAAAAACAAAAATGTGGAGATTTTAATATTACCTCCACACATCAAAACTAATTATAAAGCTATAACCAAGAATAAACAGACAAGATAATAAAACTAAAAACATAGGGACATTTACAGCTGCAAAGTCATTCCATATAAATTATGTCTATTGTCTAATTGCATAGGTGATGGAGACTAATGTCCATCAGAGAGTTCTGTTTAGTCACTCAGTCGTGTCCAACTCTGCAACCCCAGGGACTGCAGCAGGCCAGGCTTCCATGTCCATCACCAACTCCCAGAACTGGCTCAAACTCAAGTCCATTCAGTCAGTGATGCCATTCAACTATCTTATCTTCTATCATCCCCTTCTCCTCCTGCCTTCAATCTTTCCCAGCATCAGGTCTTTTCCAATGAGTCAGTTGCTCACATCAGGTGGCCAAAGTATTGGGGTTTCAGCTTCAGCATTAGTCCTTCCATTGAATAGTCGGGACTGATTTCTTTTAGGATGGACTGGTTGGATCTCCTTGCTGTCCAAGGAACTCACAAGAGGCTTGTCCAACACCACAGTTCAAAAGCATCAATTCTTTGGTGCTCAGCTTTCTTTATAGTCCAGCTCTCATATCCATACATGACTACTGGAGAAACCATAGCTTTGACTTGATGGGCCTTTGTTGGCAAAGTAATATTTCTGCTTTTTAATATGCTAGGTTGGTCATAGCTTTTCTTCCAAGGAGCAAGCGTTTTTTAATTTCAAGGCTGCAGTCATATCTGCAGTGATTTTAGATCTCCAAAAACTAAAGTCTGTCACTGTTTCCACTATTTCTCCATCTATTTGCCATGAGCTGATGGGACCAGATGTCATGATCTTCATTTTCTAAATGTTGAGCTTTAAGCCAACTTTTTCACTCTTCTCTTTCACTTTTATCAAGAGGCTTTTTGGTTCCTCTTCGCTTTCTGCCATGAGTGGTGTCATCTGCGTATCTGAGGTTTTTGATATTTCTCCCTGCAGTTTTGATTCTAGCGTGGACTTCATTCAGCCTGTCGTTTTTCATGATGTACTCTGCATATAATATCCATAAGGATAGATATTTGCCTGATGTTTTGCAGTATATTGCTGTTACAAAATATTAAATAATTCTACACATTCCATATATAGAATAATTTACAATAATTCAAAATAGTCAAGATATGGAAATGATCTAAATATTTTTCAGTGGATGAGTGAATAAAGAAAAATCAGTATACATACAATAGAATATTATTCAGCCTTACAAAAGGAGCTAATTCTTTCATTTACAACAACATAAATGGATCTGAAGAACATTATGCCAAGTGAAATGTTAGACATAGAAAAACAGGTACTGAATTATCTCACTTCTTCATGGTATCTCAAATATTTGACTATTTCTATTTAAGAAAATAGAATGGTCTATCATGGCCCCAGGAGGAGAAATAGTGTGGGGATAGTTAGTAGTAAAAAGTTTTAGTTATGCAAGACAAGTTTTTAGAACATGATGCACAGCGTGGTGACTCTTGTTAAGAAGATGTTATATTGAGATTTGTGCATTTAAAGTATTTGTTTTCTTGTTTTTGTTTGGTGCTATAGACCAGATGTTTTTGTCTCCTCAGAATTTACACATTGAAACCTAATCCTTAATGTGATGGTATTAGGAGGTGAGAACTTTGGTTGGTTTTTAGATCATGAAGGTGGAGCCTTTATGAATGAGATTAATGCTATCATAAATATAACCATAGAGAGCTCCCCTGACTTAGTGAGAAAATGTGTGAGCACACTGAAAAAACAGTCCTCTGTGAACCAGGGAGAAGACTCTTATCAGATATCAAAAGTGTCAATGTTTTGATCTTGACATAAGCCTCTTCCTGAACTGTGAAAAATATATTTTTGTTTATAAATCATCCAGCCTACAGTATTTAGCTATAGCAACCTGAATGAACTTAGACTTTTTTTCTTTTTATCATTATGCTTGCTTCTTATTGTTCTCTAATAGTGTTTATGAATCTAAATTTTCAGTGAAACGGCTACACAGATTTGAAAACTGTGAGAGGAACATAATTTAATAATGTGTCTCTTCATACAGACTGAATTCAGTAAACATGACACAAGCATATGATAGAGTCTGGTTTGTAAGTTTGTGACGTGTTTAAAATAACATTTTTACTGGTATTTTGAGTGTTCGTGTGATTATTTTAGCATCCTATATATCTTGTCAAAATTTTAGATCATTTTGATATATCCTAATTCAGGATATCTCAAGTAGATTAAAGCTGTGAGGCACCCACCATGCTGATGTTCATACAGTGAGATTTGTGCCCCTTTATATGAATTTTTAAGAATACTTTCAAGACCTATGAGAAGGTAAAAAATAAAGAACTAACTTTGTCAGCTTGACATTTCAGAAATCCATCATCTGACTACTGCAAAGTAACCTTATACAAGAGAGTGAGCCAATTAGCCCTGTCACTCATAGACAGCTAAGTACAAAATGGATTTCAGGTTAGAGTTCTGAGATATCAGATTTAAGATGTGACTTAAACAGTATGTCCTGTAGTGCAGTGTTACATGAGTGGCTCTGGAGTCTTTGGCACATTTCTGACAATATGACTGATGATTGACAATGCAGTGTTAGGGGAATTATGGGCATGATGGAAATGGGTCAATGTTCAGTTTTGTTCCTCCACTCAAAAAGGAAGGAACTAGCTTTCCTCCAGACTTTTTAGGAATCTGACACCTGCATTTGGGGTAGGGGTCAGGTTGCTTAGGAGGAAAAAAGTGAGATAAGCAGAGGGTAATGTAGACTTTACTTAGGAGAAGTATACAAATTAGGTTATTTTACACAATTATGGTTTATTGTGGGAGAAGGCAATGGCAGCCCACTCCAGTACTCTTGCCTGGAAAATCCCATGGACGGAGGAGCCTGGCAGGCTGCAGTCCATGGGGTTGCGGACACGACTGAGCTACTTCACTTTCACTTTCACTTTCATGCATTGGATAAGGAAATGGCAACCCACTCCAGTGTTCTTGCCTGGAGAATCTCAGGGATGGAGGAGCCTGGTGGGCTGCCGACTATGGGGTTGCACAGAGTTGGACATGACTGAAGCAACTTAGCAGCAGCAGAAAAACATTAGAGTTTAATTTTAATTTAGTTCTCTTTTATAACTCCTAGTTCAGGTACAATGTAGTAATTTGATAGTGACAAGGCTGGAAGAATGTAATATTCTAGGTAAAATGTGAAGAAACAACTTTTCTTAAAAACCTAATGAGACAAAGGGTTGAATAAATAGAAATACCTGGATTGCAATCATAAATATTATATAAACTGTTTGTGTGTTATAAAATGAGCAAGGAGTCATTTTGTTTCACACTTACAGAAATAGAAAAAGAGGGAAATGACTGAATAACCTCAACATTTCTTCCAGTTAAACAAAAAAAATTTTAAAAACCCAAAACTATGTAGCATCTTAACTACCTACTTTAGCAACTCCTGTTGCTAAATTACAGAGTGAACTTTCAACAAAATATTTCCTTCAGTTAAGTTTTAATTTTATTTTAAGCCCATTAACTGATGAGAAGGGATTATACAAGCAATGAAAATATAGCAAGTTACTGTTTGCTTCCTTCAAGAACATAATGACACATATTTTTTTAGACAATGAAAATAATTCATTATAAGTTTACATGAGCTATTGAACTCATAGGACTGTTTCACTTCTGAAGAATATTTTCAATTATAATAGGAACTGTCCTTAAAGAATAAAGACTAAAATATAGTGCTAGAATATGTTTGCTTTCCATTCACATAGTTTTACATAGTTGATTTATATTCAAAAGCAACCATCAGAATATGCCAAAGCACTAATTCACTTCAAGTTAAAGTTTAAATATTTTCTTTAATCACAAGGGATCTGAGGAGTTATTTATAAAACCTAATGGATTACAAAAGTGTTTCAGGTGAGGATGTTTAGATATCCCTTTCCTCATTAAAATGAAAATAATATTTTTGAAACTTAGAGGTTCAGATTAATCAAAGTTTTAAATGAAGTATGACATAAAATTTTGAAAAAAAAAAGAAACAGAATGGTATCATCTAGTTATGCTACATGATTGTGCAGAACATATTATAATGATGATCAAATACAAAATCTATGTTATCAAACAATAAGATACAAGCTCTTGAGATAAGAAGTAATAAATTTTTACAAAGGATGACATAATCAAATACCTGTATATCTATATTTACA